>NC_088922.1:64325000-64342500 GCF_038396675.1 Hydra vulgaris | reverse complement strand
TTGAATTTGGTCTTTGTAACTATGGTTCTCATTTGTTGCGACCAATTAAGTTAATTCATAAATAAATTCATCTTGTTTAATGGAAACACTTTTAGAAATAAAATAAATGTTTGTGGGATCAACATTATATATTTTTCGCTACATTTTAGCTTTACGATTCCGTAATGCCGTCAACTTGCACTTTTCCATTTGGAGTAGCTCCCAGAATAAAACTATTTTAGTCAATTGTCCAGAAGGTTCAAAAGTGAAAAGTGAAAACATTATTCTAAAAGATATTTTGGAAACTGCAAATCATAGGCGCTGGAAGTGTTTAAAGAATAGGGGGGAAGGGAGGGGGGGGGAATATGTGGGGCTTGGGGAGGGGAACTCCTCCCTAAATGGGGTGTTTCGGGGAGGGGGCGTTTTCCCACTAAAATTTTTATAGGCATAATTAACCCTGCTAAATGCAGATTTGCAATCCTTTTTAAATTATTATATTTAAATACTTGGTACAAAACAAAATCTACCCAAAACAATTACAGTTACTGTAAAAAATGCCCAAATACGGATAAACGTTCACAGGTTTTAGCCACAAACTCCTCCATGAGTGTTGTAATGTCAACCTTGTCTCGGTAATCTTTGTTAATGTGCATTAAAGTGAGGTGAGTAAGGCAACTCTGTGACATTGTTGAAATATAAGGAGGGGGAGGGAGTGCTGGAAAGATTGACACTAATTGACAATGGGGAGGGGGTGTTGAGGCCAAAATGATGTCAATTTAAATTATTTTTTTAGTTTTAATGAGCAGATTTTAACGGTATTTACATCTACTAAATGGTATAGAAATGATGTTTTTATTTGTGGGGAAATTAATATTAAATGCGGGGAATTTGATATTATATTTTATTAAATTATTTATAATATAATATTATAAATTAATATAATAAGTTTCCCAGAGACATTAAATAAATAACAACTACTAACATAAAATAAAAATTACTATCGTTTTACTAATATATTACCATTTGACTGCGAATCAAGTTATGTTAGAAGTATTAACTCTTTGTATTTAAAATTCACAATCGTTATTCGCTCCCTAGCGGATCATAAAATGTGGTTCAAACTCATAAAAGTAAACTCATAAATTTGTCATTTTTTGAAATTAAATTGTCGTTATTTCAAATACGAAACTCTAATTGCTCTCAAGTTGATTGTAAAACGTGATGCAATCCAAACACATAAAGTCTATTGAAAATTCGAAACGCTAACTTCTCCTTAGCGCGTTGAAGAAAGTTTTTTAAAAAAGCTTGCGCTAACGATTAGCAAAATCATTATTCTGATTGTGATGTAAACAATACTAATAAATCATTATTAAAATATGGATAAAACCACATTACTTAATTTATTGATGATCTCGTATGGAAATGCTCATCCCGATAAAAAAAAGGCTAATATCCAGAAAGCAGTCCATAGTATATGGAGTTCATTAAAAGAAGAGAAACTGGTTCATAAGGATCTTAAATCAAGAGTAATGTATTTAATCAATTTATTTAATGAAAAAAGGCAATGAAGTTCAAGAGCAAGCAATTATCATGTTGGGCCAATACTCCGAAACAGTCTGCCCCCACGTATACTCCACTTTTTGACAAGAATTACTGCTTGACAAGAATTTGACAAGAATTCTTCACAGTTTGTTGAGCCCACAACTGAGCGATCTGTTTTTGATGATCAACAAGGTGCATTAACTTTGAGTTTGTTGACCACGAAAAATCAAAAAAATGCAAGAACAGTGGCTCAAGATCGACTCAATTCTGAGATTGCAGCTTTATATTGTGAAGTTGCTGGACTGAAGACTACATCAGTCTTCAGTCCAGCAACTTCACAATTTAAAGTTAATACACATCACAATTTAAAGGTAATACACATCAGCATCAGGAACTTAAATACAAATATCGATAAGCTAAAATACTTTCTTATCGAATGCAAAAGTTCTTTCAAAAAAAAAGAACTTTTGCACTCTTTTGAATGCAAAAGTTTTTTTTCTTCGGAGTGCATAAAATTACCGTTGTTTTGAATCGCGGATAGTGACATTTTGGATAGGGGGGGGGGGCAGAAGATATCCTCTGCCCCCGGTGCAGAAATGTTGGGTGGGCAGTTGCTTATCCTGCACCCTATGTTCCAGCGCCTATGAAATTGTTTGTAAAATTTATTATGATTCATTATCATTTGGGCAAAAAGTTGTTACTTTTGTTTTGAAACACTATTGAATGTTTTTTACTTTTTAAACTTTCTATTTTATTGCAATCAAATGTTGCAAAATGATTTTTATTTTCAAACCATAGTGAACTACGTGTTTGATTACGCGTCGCTCTCTCAATTTGAATAATATTATCACTATTAATTTTTAGCAAGTCAATAAGTTTTAATCCAGTACTAATATTTAATGCAGTGATTAATATTTAATATCAGTGACATTTTGTAAAAACTCTTCAAAAATCAAATCAGTGTTATTAAACGGATAACTTAGATAAACATAGCTAACCAATGCAGATTTTTTTATTTGTTATTTTTTTATTTGTTACTTTTTTAAGATTTGATTATATCGTAAAGTGAAGTTGCGTTATTGGTGCATCAGTGGCAAGTAAAGACACTTGGCCAAACTTTGTTCAACATTATTTCGGTGATGATTCACATTCATCATGCAGATACAACCCTTGATTTTCTGCAGCTGATTTTTTTATCTTGTTTAAATTTTTCGCTTGATGCAGATTTTTTTTGCTGTTCATTTATAGTTGATTTTTCTGTTCGGCCTCTTCTTTATGGTACCAACAAAATGGTATAGATGTGCAAGCTTTTATATTACCTTATCAATTCTTTTTACCACCAATTTTGTTAAGAATTTTAAGAGTACATTTGAATTGGAGTATGTACCTAACTCTCCCGCTAGACATTGACAAAAACTAAAAGTAATATCTGCAAAATTGTTGTTATTGTTAAACTGTTGCAGTTAACTTATTTAAAGTTATTATAGGCATTGTTACGTATATATTGAACTTAAATCAATAAATTTCAACAAGAAATTCCGCTTCTTTGAAACTTCTTTTTTAAGTTTTTGACTTTGAAGTTATATTAAAGTTAAAAAACACAAAAGAGTAATTATTTCATGAGTAAACTGTCCATATTTTAAACACGTATTTAGAAAAAAAGCTTTGTGAAATATAAATTTATAGTTTATATATTACTTTGCTTTAAGAAAAAGATAACAAAACAAGTTATAACAAAATAACTGTGATGTACATGCGTTGTATTTCAAGAAGGTCTATTGAAACATACCTTAATCACATACCTCTTTGAGAGTATAAATATGTTGTAATTTACCCCTGCGATATAATAGCCGGTGTTTTAAATGTCCAACTTTGTAAGAGGATGAACATTTAAGATTAACCTGGACTGCTGGTTTTTCAATATTACCCACTGATATGATAACCTCCCCTATATTTATTATTGTCATATTAAAATTATTTGAAATTTACAATATATTAAATAGATTGAGGCAATGTATATATATATATATATATATATATATATATATATATATATATATATATATATATATATATATATATATATATATATATATACCAACTATAAAATAAAAGAGATTTAGGTAGTATCTATCATGTTGATTCTGTGTGGAACAATAATGACGTGAAAAGAAGCCATATATTAGCAGCATTAATAAGCGGGTAAAATAAGCTTGAAAAAATCTTTCCAAATATTTACAAGAATCAAATAATCGTTTACAAGAGTTATTTAAAACTGACAATCTTTAAGTTTCAAATTTTAAAGAACGGTTCGCGTATAATTTAACTAAAAAAAAAAACAAAAACAAAAAACATATTTACCAATAATAGCATTTTTTTAGACCCTGTATTTTTATAATAAATATTTTCAAACATCTATGAAAAATCATCGAAAAAAGGAAGATTCTACCTTAGGAAGTTTTAGTAGTTTTTTAATAATGGTTTAGTAATTCATAAACGGTCGCATCTTTTTTCAATTTAAAAATCTCCTTTATGTTAAAGTATTTGCTGATGGTAGAGGTGAAAGTCCTAAAGTGGGTCTGAGAGTCATAAACATTCCAAACTGCCATAAAAAAAGATGTGCATCTTAAACTAAACCTTTACTCACAGGTACAAGTAGACGTAATGCAATTGATTTTTTAAATCTATTATTTATATTAATATAATAACCCAGCTTATAGTTAATTATACATTTTACTCAAGTGTTATGGTATTATTTCTGATGCTACAAAGTTATTTAATAAAATCTTATGAATTCCAACTATTCCAAAGCATAAAAGAATGTAATTCGAATTGTGTGCAAATATAAAAAAAATGTTGCTTTATCATTGTTTGATAGAGATATTATATAAACAATCTCCTGAAGTTGCTTAACGTAACTCTGGGACAGCAAACTTAGGGTAAACTAATAAAAGTTCTCAATTTGAACATTCGTTACATTTATTATGCAAAGTTTGGGTTTACGTATTAATTGTTAAAGTACCCTATTGTTTTGCAATGAGATTTTTGATTTGAAAGATTTCTTTTATGTACCCAGAGGGCATGCGTTGTCCGGGAGTCGTCTATCGGACGTCCTACAGACGTCCGTGAGATGTCTGACAAACGTTTTTCGGACAACACATGCCCACTGGGTGTTAATAGAAGTTAGAAATTTTGGATGAATGAAAAAAAAAATTAAGCCTGTATAGCTGCTTGGAAAAAAGATGACGAGCTCAAAGATTTTAACAACCGCAAAATTTTTGGTTGCCGGTGGAAGATTTAATTAGGATTCTACATAAGATTTTTAAGGTTTCTGTAAAATCTTTTTAAATCTAAAATTATTATATTGCATTGTGAATATCAAACACTAGCTTAAAAAAAGCTTTACTTCTAATATCTTTTAAATTTTTACTTAAAATTTTATTTTATGTGTCAACATTATCTGGGATGAGATCATCGCTGTCATCGCTGTAGAGCAGACGACTAGACAATATTTTGAAAATTTTTTAATTTTTTGAAAAAAACATGGCTTTTTAAAAATTCTATAACTTATTGACAAGTTATACGACATTAAAGATCCTTGTTGCACTCCACAAGTTTTATCACATAAGTTCGATGATGATGATGAATCTATAGTTGTTTGCGATTGGATAAGTGGCTTTGTTATCATTAATAAGATGCGATAAATTATTGCAAAACAAAAACCATTAATAACAAATTTAAGAGCGTATATAAATTCAAACGACTATTTTATTTATAGTTTATTACAAATCGAGGACTAAATTAAATCAATATTTATCGGAAAATGTTTTAATGTTAAGTTTGTTTAATTTTTTATTAATAAACTTAACATTGAAAGTTTTGTTTATTTAACTTTTTAAACAAAACAAAGAATAGTTCAAATTTTTAAAAACATGTTTGCTTAAAGGTTCTCAGAAATCTTATTTAAAAACTTTTTTGTGTCGTTTTATGAAAAGATTAACGTTACGTGTTGTAATCTGTAAACACATGTAATCTCACACACACACACACACACACACACACACACACACACACACACACACACACACACACACACACACACACACACACACACATATATGACGCTGATCACATTAGATCAAAAAAATTTTACTCAAGCATTTATAGTAATATAATAGTATAAAACAGATTATGTAAAAGAGATTTACGGATATGCATACATAGTATTAGCTTGTCGTCTGCAAGTCGAAAAGATAGCAAATAAAGTATAACTACAGTTGCTTGTTTACTTGCATAAAGTAAATGCGAGGCATAAAATCCAGTCTACTGAATTTATATCATATTATTATATTATCTGTTGATGTATTCGTAAAACTATTTTTAATTAATTATTAGT
This sequence comes from Hydra vulgaris, assembly GCF_038396675.1. NCBI lineage: Eukaryota > Metazoa > Cnidaria > Hydrozoa > Anthoathecata > Hydridae > Hydra > Hydra vulgaris. Next base: position 64,336,583 of record NC_088922.1, on the reverse strand, counting down.
ATATCGTAAACAATATTTAAAACATGAACAGATTCTGAAACATTAAGTGAAAGTAGTTCGATTTTAGAAAACTGTTACAAACCACTTTACGCAAATGACTTCTTAAATAAGAAAAATAAAAAAAACGATTATTTAGTTGATTTTCAATTTGGACAAAGAAAGGAAGAAAACCATTAGCAATTGAAAATCCCAAGAAAAGCAAGAAGGAGATTAATAAACATCTTGAAGGTGTTTGGAGTCAAAATGAAAAGATGCCATTGAAAGTGCCAAACGTTTTCAAGATTATTTTTTGCACCAAAACTACCGATACTTAATCTTGGAAAGATTGAACTTAAAAGAAATGTTACAAACAAAGATTTAAAAAGTTTTGGCTATCTACAAAGTTTACTTAACGCGCAAAAAAATACAAATAGTCTTAGTACAACGTTTAACAATAATGAATTTTTTTTCAAATGACGTAGAGCTTTTGAATGTTAAAACAAATGCATTCTCAAGCATAACGAAACCTTTTTGTTTTAACAAACAGCGTTTGTCAAAACAAGGCGTAGCCTTCATCATAAAAAAAACACATTTCATTATTTTCCAGACACTGTCGCGTTTACAGATAAAAGCGTTGTTAAGATTGACAACAATAACTTTTTACGTTTACATAACTTTAAATTTACATAAACTATATCTATAAAATATTCTATAACTATAACTACATATTTATATTCAACTTAAATAAATTTTCGATACGACACTTGTACTCCGAGCTGACGATATATTAAAAATGGTGAAATGCATAGTAATTAACAAATTATGCATTATCTATAAATTGATTCTTAAGGTTGTTTCTTTGTAAATATATTAGATTGTTGACATGTAAACAGAGTCGATTTTACGAATAAAATGAGGGAAGGGGGTGAATTGTTAAAAAGTACAGACTGGCTTCTAAAAAAAAAAAATGATCCACAAAACTAAAATATACTCGACTGAACTGTTTCAAATACCCAACAAGCCGACTAAATTCGTTAATAAACCGATTATAACTTCAAAATCATCTCGTTTGGGAGGAAGGGGGGGGGAATTGAATCACACACCCGTAAAATCGCCTCTGCATGTAAACCACTTTTGTAAACTATTGTGTATAAGACAATTTTAAATGTTTTTAAAGTTTTTCTCGCTTATCTCTCAATTAGTCAAAAAGTAATGACTTTTCTAAGGTCAATAAAACATTTAAATGCAAAATATCGATTTCGATAAATTCGGACAAAGTTTGTGCGCACACTAAGTGAAAAATACCATGTAACAAAAAAAAAATTGTAAAAACTATATTTTTATCTACTGATTAATATATTTCCATTAACTTTACATGTTTAACTGATTAATTCAGGACTTATTAAACTTTATTAATTGACGACCGTATTTATCATTGGAAGTTTTTTCCCGATATATTACACAAATACTAATTAATTTGTGAATATTTATTGATTAAGTAACAATATAGATACATATGAAAAATACACAATTATACAAGTTGCATTTACATATTTTACACTAAAATCTTGCTACCCCGATATTTTGTTAAGCAACTCCATTTGGGGTCGCGACATCATAGTTTAAAAAGATTTGGTTTAATTTATTATTATTTTATTTTGTACTTTGATGAAATTATTGACGTTTATTAAATAGCTTATTCTATTATTAATAGTTTTTTAATGATTTTTTAAATGATTTCTAATGTTCACTTTAATTATGTTTTTATTACCTGTTTTAACTATTTTTATTTCGATTTTATTTCCAAACATTTCTTATATCGTGTTTAAATAAGACAAAGTACAGTTATCAGCTTAAATGTTTTCTAATGATATAAGATTTTAAATTTCTAAACGTTATAAACTCAAGATATATGTGTAATCTATATACGATATGAAGTTATTTTGAAAATCTTTTTTTTTTTTAAATCTGTCTGAAAGCTTAAAGCTACATACCATATGCACAAACAAAAGTGGTAGAAATAATTTTTCATATAGAACAACATTGTTTTGTAACACTTTTAACAGTTAAGTAAACATACTTTGCATAAAAAATGTTGGATTTGAACTATTTTTACGAGGATCAACCTCAAATAGTTAGTTCCATAAGAATTCCTCGACATTCATATCGAAAAAGGATTGCACTTAGTTGTTTTTTAAATGTATTTATTTTGTTATAACAGCATGAATCGATTAGACAATACACTTAACAGATGACTGTTGGCTGTCTCTTAAAACATACAAACCTTATACAAAGATCTTTTGATTAATCTTTCAGTGTAATCAGGCCTTAAAAGTCTTGTCAAAAATTAAGTTTTTGTTTATTTCTCACCATGGTATAAAACTTTTACAAGCATATTAGATCCTATTTAAAATATGATGAAACAACTGTTGAAAAATGCACCCGCACTTTCAATATGTAATACGAGTTATATTTATGTTAGGGGGAAAGGGGGCAAATTTGAACAATTTTTAAACTTTTTTTTGAAATCAATATTTTATTCATTTTAACCGGTATTTTTTTTGTAAATAGTCAAAACAATGATTAAGGAATGATATTGCAGTGTTTGTACAATTTTCAAGCTGAAAGTTAAGTCAGCATTCTTACTTTTTTAACATACATAAAAATGTTCAAAGCTGCTCCAGCATGGGGTAGCTTTGAATCTACCTGAGGCAGCTTTGAAGCATCACTAACAAATGAAAATAACTGAAGTTTAAGATATAAAGAAAAATATATATTCTTTAACTTTACTAAATTTAACTTTTATTGGTAACAATCACTTTTATCTAATACAAAATGTTAAACTATTAAAGCTAGCAAAAGTTTTAACTTAAAACTTATAATAAATTAATAAAATAAAAATTTTAATTATAATCAAAATAATTGAAGTTAATTCAATCCAACGTAGATATAAACATTTTTCATGCTTTTGTTTCGAAGTTCTCTTGGACTTTTCAAGCTTTTTTCTGCGCCTAATGGATGCAGGTGTTATAGTGTGGTCTGATTGAAGAGCATTGGAAATAAGTTTTTCATTTTTCATCAATTATATCATCAACTTTTTTTAACAATTATGCTGTCAGATGTGCTAGAAACTTGATGTATAACAACTTTATGAAGATCCTCACAGTTAGATATACTAAATGTTTCTGTCAGATGACGATTAGTTACTTTGGCACATAGAGTAATTGTTACAGAAAGCATTCCATGAAAAAGGATGTATTTCAGTTGTAGAAAAACCAAAAACAATATTTTCGGCAATGTAGTATGGTATATGTAGTGGTGTATGCTGGTGTCAAGATGCCAACTAAATTATGTATTAATGTTTTCACTGGATTGGATGATCTCTCCATATAACTAGACATTTGCTAAGTTTTATAGCATATTAAAATGCTAATTCCCTTGCTTGGTTGAATGTCAAACCAAAATTTATTTTAGAGCTTTTTATAAGGTAGTCAATATCTTCTCCTCATCTTTATTAAATACTTGTGAAATAGTATACTTAGTTGTGAACTCAAGCTTGGTTTTGGATAATAAATCTTGCTTATAATTCTTTATTTAGTTATGTAAAGTATTACATTTTACATTATAAGTAATAGCAGCTTGGTTTTGCTTCATAAACTCATTTACAACTTGGAGAACAGCATTGTTAATATTCCTCTTTAATTTCTGTTTTTTTTTTTTTTTTTTTATTGTTTTGAACCATTTTTAAGTTTAAATCACAATATAAGCTGTAATAATGAAATTTTATAAGTGCGGAAAATCTAATAAACGAATCAAAAGTCCCTCATTCATAATGTTTGAAACTGCCCCGACTGTATCATTATTAAAAAACGATGATTTTTTCAACCAAGACAAGCTCAATTTTTAATATTTTCAGCGAAATTGTAAAGGTATGAGTTATTCTATCTAATAAATAACATAAAACTTGTTAGGGTAAGACGGGGCAAAATGAGACTGCGAGGCAAAATGAGACAGATCGCATTTACAATGATCCTAACCACGCAATTTATTGCTTTAACGATTTTTAAAAGTTTAGTTGTGTACTCAAATTATTTAGTGTTACAAAAAATATCTTGAATCACTTTGAAATGAATAAGATTTCATCAACCATTTCATCTCTTGGCTCTATGGCAATTACGAATTTCGATGTGTTGTTGTTTTAATTTTTCTTAGAGTTTTTTCTTACAGAGTGAAAAAAATTTTTATATCCAAACTTAGTGTTTATTATCATTTTTAGGCATTGCTCTATCATGTCCATATATTGAGATTTTATTTCTGTGACAAAATTGCTAGGAAGTTAAACTATTTCGATGCCAACATGCTGCATCAAAATAGTGTAATTTCTTTGACATTTAACGTAAATAGATGCTTTACACAGAAGGATTTATAGAAAATTAAAGAGTTCAGACTATTATTATACATAAAAAATCACTTAGTTCGTTTAAAAAAGTATCGCCAGATGATACTGAAAGTCAATTAGTTAACTACATAAAAGAAATGGGTTGTTTATAAGTGACATTCAATAATTTGTCTTCAAGTATGTTGAAAATTACAAAATAGTTCATCCATTTAACAAATATAATGGTGTTGCAGAGAGAGACTTTGTAAGTGGATTTTTATAGAGACATCCAGACCTTTCAATCAGAAAGCCTTAAGGGTTGTCTTTAAACCGTGTTTATGGTTTAAAAAGCAACTCTGTGAACATTTATTTCAATAATATAGAAATTGTTATGAAAAAGCAAAGGCATGAACCTCATCAAAATTTTAACTGTGATGATTCAGGCATTACAACTGTTCATAAATCTATGTTAGTTATAACAATAAAAGGAAAATAGTATAGTTATAACAATAAAAAGAAAACATTTTCTTTTTATTTTTTCTATTTTATATTTTATATTTTCTATTTTATATTTCTTCAGTAACTAGTGGTGAACAAGGTATAGCAACAACTGTTGCTTTGAACCACTTAAAACTTTTTATAATATAGAATGTGGATCATGGTTACATGAGCATTCTAGAAAAAAATAAAAAGTAATTAACTTAAAGATATATTCACCAAAGCCTGTTATGAAACTGCCTCAGTAGAAGGTGCCTGTTCTGGCCTTTCATACATCTGAAATTTATCTTTTGTGTTGGGATATAATTCCAGACATTAGGTTTTATAATTATAGAAAAAACTCTAATGCTAACTTACATAAATCTAATAAAATTGATTCACAAGTTAATTCAAGCACCTTATTAACATCGTCGTCAGGATGTTCAGAAAATATTGATTTTAATATAGTGATACCCTTTAATATTTTAGCTATATCAAAGATCACCTTATTAACAAGAAAAGGAGAAGAATCACAGAAAATAACAACATCACATTATATAAAATCACTAAATGAATCCTCTGAAAAACCAAAAAAGTTAAAGAACAAAAATTGAAAATAAATGTGCATTAGAAAAGGGAAAGAAAGAGTTGAAAGTTCAAGTGTTAAAACTGGGAATGTTATTTTTGTAATGGATAATGGAGTATGGCTGCAAAAGTGTTGAAGTAGAATCAATGTTTAAAATATACAAGCTCATTTAGACTGTTGTTAATTTCAAAATACTGGTGAAGTATTTTGTGATTTATGTGATTAGTGACAGTGTGTTTGATTATATGATTAACTAGTGACAGTTTGATTATATATTTTATTTGTTTGATTATATATTGTGTATTATTAGCTGTATTATAATATAAAATGTTTATCATGTTAAACTTCTTAAAAATCTGTTTTGCTTATCATTATTTAATTGAATTACTTAATAAAAAAATCTTATTAAAAAATACTTATTAAAAAGAGAGAGAGAGAGAGAGAGAGAGAGAGAGAGAGAGAGAGAGAGAGAGAGAGAGAGAGAGAGAGAGAGAGTAGAAAAACAACTATGAACCTAATAGCTATTAACAAAAGTAAATGATAAATATTTACGAATATATATAAAATTAATATATTATCATATCATATAAAATTAATATTTACCATCCTTAATTCCTACCTGTAAATAAAACAATTCACAATTTGAAGCCTTTAAATAAATACTTGAATAAAAACCAATTTCTTAAAATTTTTAATGAAATGTGTTTTTTTAGATAATCTTAAAGTGAAAAATTATTTTGGTTAACCTTTTTTTTGAAAACATGAAACTATTTTAGTGCATTCTACAAATGGAGTGCTCTTATATATATATATATATATATATATATATATTTGCTCTGTTCTTGAAGAACAGAGCAAATATATATATATATATATATATATATATATATATATATATATATATATATATATATATATATATATATATATACATATATATATATATATATATATATATATATATATATATATATATATATATATATATATATATATATATATATATATATATATATATATATATATATATATATACATATATGTATATATAATTATATATAATTAATGGAATTATATAAAAATGTATAATTCCCTCAAATATATATAACAACTAATTAAGTAAAGTGTAACATATTAAATAGTAATTGTTTTTTTTTGTTTTTTTTTAGTTAAGTATATTATCAGTGAAACTGAAAATATTCTGAGATTATTATTTAAGTGCAAAATTTATAAGTTGTAAGATTTCGAAGAACGTTTAAAGACTTTTGAGTTGTTTGCAGATGTGAAGGTATTTGACTTAAAGGTATTCCTTGCAATACAGAGCATTCTTTGGTATTTAGCCATATACAGTAACTCTTTCAAACCATTCCACCTTAAGATGAAATGTAACTATTCAATTTCCTAATGTTATAAAGCAAAGAATAATTTAAGTTCAAAAATTTGAATCTAAATTATTCTTTGTTTTAAAACATTAGGAAATTGATAAACTGTAGTTCGTTTTTACTGCTTTCATTGTTTTTGAAGCCGTATACACAACACTTTGACATCTATAAAGTATGATTATTTAAGAAATTATAAAAACTTGCAGTCCATAGCATAAAATGTTTCAAAAAAAATATCTGTCAAATATAATAGATTGTTAGCCGCAATAGTTAAAAAGCAGTTACTAGGTTGAAGCTAAAAATACAGAATAAGATTATTTAAAAAAACAAATATTACTTATACGAAATTATTGAGGGTATAAAAGAATAAACCAGTGGCGGATACAAAGGGAGGGTAAGGGGTAAGGGGGCTACCCCCTAAACTATGTCAAACTTCAAAATATTATTAAAAAATGTGTAAAAGAAAAAAAAAATACAAAAAATTTTTCTGTAGCTAACTATTTACTTTTTTTAAACAAAAACTAAAACTAAAGCAAAACTAAAACTTTCGTAGCATTACAAAAAAAAGCTATTGTCGCATTTTTAACACTTTTACGATATCGAAGAAAAACGATGAAAGTTTCGAAACATTTTAATGTTTTCACCATTAATTCATTCTATTATATAATTATATAACAATAAAAAACTGTAAAATTACTATCGTTTATTTTTAAAAATTTTTTAAACTGTTCTTTAAAACTCACGAAAAAAATATATAGAGATTTGGTTTTAATGGTAAATTTTTTTTTATTATTAATTTAATTTTAATTTGTAGTATAATTTATATACGCGATGCCGTTTTTGGTAGTTAAAATTTCAATTAAAAAGTATTTATTTTTCAACAATTGAAGTTGTAACACTTCAATTTATATTACAGTTATATACACTTCAAGTCGTCTTTAAGGTGGTAGAGCACAAAAAAGACACTTTTGAGATACGAAAAAAAAAAAAATGAGATACGAAAAAAAAAAGTGAGATACGAAAAAAAAAAAAATTTAAATGGTAACTGAATGAATTTCTTATGAATTAGTTTCTTATTTAGAAAACAAAAGTGTGTTTATTACTATTTTAAATAAACAAATGACAAATGATTTTTACTATTCTTAATGAAATTATTTTTATTAGCTACAATGACCAACAGGGTAAAGAGGAGTAGCTCTTTAGATGACTATTTTGTCAAAAGAATTAAAATTCTACCAATAAATGACCGTGCTGGTTCTATCGTTTTGCCTTTATCTTTGGTGTCATCATCCGAACGATTGAGTTGTGCATTTATTGGCGGGGCTGAAAATAATCAAATTACAATGAAACTTAGTCCTTTTTCTCCAGGACCTGGATTTGATATGAAAGCTGCTAATTTTACAAGTAAAACTAACGCAAAAATTAATAAAAAAGATTCAATACCCACGACAAAAGATGATAGCTGTTTGCCTATAGACATTGGGGAATTTTTAACACGTCAGGTTACAGAACAAGATGAATACCGAATATTGAAATGCAACTGGTTTCTTGGTCCAAATTACAAATGTCCATATTCTGTGCATAAGAATGTGGTAAGAATGTTAATTGCTTTTTGTTTGAGAAACATATACATAAATTTCCGTGGATAATGATTTTAGAATGCCTTTCTAAAATTTTTTTATAAAGGCATTCTGAAGGCATTTAAGGATGGAGACTTACATAATTGCAATCCGTATCACAAAGTTGCTATATTGGCAGCATTAGATTTCATCAGCAGCCGTATTCACATCTCTCCGTTAAGCTTAACGGAGTCTTAGTCTGAAATTTCATTACAATATTTTTAAGTAAAGATATGACAAAAATTTTATTTAAATTTGTTTAAATAAAACTAATACTAAAGTAAAACATTTATGTTTAAAAAACTATATTTTTAAAGAATTTTTTTATTAATGTAGTTAAAAAGAAATTTTTAACTAACGCAAAGTTAAGCTTAACGGAGAGATGTGAATACGGCTGCAGAACATATGAATGTCCGTCTACAGATATACGTAATTTAGTTAACAAAGGAAGACTTAAACAGGCTAAAGAAAATCGAGAACGATTAAATCCTATAATTGAATCTATAATATCTCTTGGTCGACAGAATATTACTCTCCGAGTTCATCGCGATGATGGGCAGATCTTTGAAATAAATCAAAACTCTTCAGTAATTAATGATGGCAATCTTCGGGAATTGCTTCGCTTTCGAGTGAGCGCTGGGGACAATATTTTAAAAAAACTATTTAAATAACTGAAATTCTAAAGCAACATATATAAGTAAAAGTATTCAAAATGAAATAATTAAACTATGCGCTCAACAAATTCAGGACTTAATTAAAACAAGAATTTTGAAAGGAAAGTTTTATAGCGTTGTATTTGATGAAACAACGGATACCAGTCATAGTTCTCAAATGACAGTCGTATTAAGATATATTGATGTTAATACCTGTAAAATCCGTGAAGACTTTATTGGTTTTGTAAACTGCCATACTGAAAATTATTCTAATTTTACTTATGAACCTGTATTAACTGGAGAATTGCTAGCAAACACAGTTGTAAACACATTGACAAAATTTGGCTTCAATTTAAAGGATTGTGTTAATATAGGCACTGATGGATGCAGCCTTATGTTAGGTAAAAAACAACGGAGCAGTCATAAAATTACAGTAGATCTTGCCAAACGCAAAAAAAAGTCCATGTTACAACCATGCTTTAAACTTATCAATTTCCAAATCTTCGTCTGTGCAAGCTGTAAGAAATACAATTGGCACAATGATAGTAGTAATATCATTTTTTAAAGCTTCACTGAAGCGAAGTAACGTGCTTAAATATATAAATAAAGGAATGCTTACAAGTTTATGCAAAACGAGATGGATTGAACGGCATGATTCTGTGCCAAGTTTTAAACCTTGTTTAATAAATATAGTAGAAACACTTTGATATCTCATGAACGGGATTCTTCAACAAAAAACGGGATGATCTTTAATGAACAGGATTCTTCAACAAAGGCCGCATTACTAAAAAATGCAATATCTGAGCCCTTATTTGTAATAACACTTTGTTCATTAGCCAATGTGTTAAATACCATAGTCTCTTTAAGCGAGGCTCTTTAAAAAAACTTGTTGGATAAGGAATATGCAAAAAATATTCTTAAACATACCATACTGATATTAAATAAAAGACGACAGAATAAAGAAAATTTTAATGCTATATTATGACTGCATCAAAGTTACTAGAAGACTTAGGTTTAAAAATCAAGATTTTTAAACCTAAGTCTTCTAGGAAAGTTTTGGGAAAAAATCTTTGAGGTATTGAAATGGTGCTGACTTCTTGTCAAGAGCAGTGACAAATTAATGAACGAGGCCTAACTTGATGTGTAGAGGTGGCATAAACACTTTATGAGGTTCTCACTTCACTTTGCTTTTCATCTGCAACATTCCCACTTTACATTGCAACATCTGACTAAAGAAGTTTGAGAATCTTTGATACCGCTTTCTCTGATTCGTGACTTTTACGCTATCATTAACCATGTTCCACTGTTTGAGCCTGGGTATCAGAAGCTCAGCATTCGATTTAGATTTTCGGGTAAGCCCGAGGTCCCTAATAAAGTGTTCACGTCTTTCTGGTTAGAGAAGTGTGGCTTTCCTATCCCAACTTCATCTGCAGAATCATAGTCCAAATCTCCAGTATCTGCCTCGCTATCTGACTTGTTGCTGTCTCCTGAAGATGTCCAATGCCGCCTAGGAGGAGCGGTACAGACAGATGGTGGCTGTGTGGTACTGGGGCGATGGAAGAAATGTTCGGATAAGCAATCTGAAGGCATTTTTGCCGGTGCGACAGTTTTATGGGTTTACCATGCAAAAGTAGTAGTTGCTTGAGTGGTCTGTTAGCTCTTGCAGAATTCGAGGGATAGCAAACTTCATGGCTTGCTTTTCTTTTCTGCACAAACCCGTTACATAGCACATAATAATACATAAGAATTAGAATAATTTGAAGACAGGAAATTTCAAAATATGAAACGATTTAAAGATATAATGTATTTGCCTACAGTACACAACTTATGACAAAATTGTCAATTACAACTCCTTGAAATAAACTAGATCTAAAGCTTTGAAATTTTTTAAAAATAAATTAAAACACATATAGCAAGAAGCAACTCTTCGAGACACCTGTGCTTTTATACTTGTATAGCTACTTTGGAACATTCAAAAACGTTCTAGAAAGTTCTGAGAGTTTCTCAAAAGTTCAGAAAGTTTCTTTCGAGAAACTCTCAGAACTTTATCCAGATGTTTCTACACTTCTCCTAAACGTTCTAGAGTGTTTAGGAGAAGTGTAGAAACATCTGGATAACATTAGCAGTTCAGGAAAATTATCGGACGAAGCTCGGCATTGAAAGCAAATTGAGAATTTTTTCTAAGAAACACAATTTTCTAAATTTCATTTTTTCTGTCATAAAAGTTTTTCTGGACTAACAGCGATTTTCTTTCTTTTTTAGACCTAATAGGTTAGGAAAACACACTTTCAGCCCGAGAACAGAACAATAGTGAAAATTTGTTACATAGTGTTAATATATTAGGCTTTATAATAGAATATTTCACTGTATTTATTATTATATTAGGCTGTATAATAGAAAACTTCGCTGTATTGAATATTATTTTAGACTGCATAGTAGAACATTTCGCTGCATTTATTTTTAAATTAGGCTGTATAATAGAATATTTTGTTTATTTTACCTTCCTAGT
>NC_088922.1:63642500-63657500 GCF_038396675.1 Hydra vulgaris | reverse complement strand
AATTCCAGTATTTGAGCTGGTTGTGTCGAAACACATTCCAATAACACGATCTTGGACTCTCCACTCTTGAAGTGCTTGGACTACCGCTGACGCCTGATTTTTTCCTGTTCCACCAACCATCTTGCTTACCTTCAATAACTGACAGACACCAAAACCTGTAACTATTATTGGAAGGCGGTCAACATGATCTTTGCCACAAAGATCCTGCATTAACTTGCCATCCCAATGTACTGTCAACGGTACATCACTTGACAAATTGTTCTTCAAAGCTGCTGCAATTTCCGACCAATATCTCTCACGTCCACGCTTTATAGTGCTACGGTTTATACTGAGGTCGCTGATGTCATATCCCAAACTTTGAGCAGTTTCAGCAATGACGAAAGTGGCTTTCCTGTCGCTCATTTTGGTGCGATCTAATGCAGCAGCTAACTGAGGTTTTATTACTTTTTTTGTTGCTCTTATTTTTTTTTTTTGGTGGAGTACAGAACTTATGCGCACTGAATTCACCATCATCATCGATGCGCTCTTCTTCACTGATGTAGTCTTTTTCATCCAACACTGCACTGGCTGAAGCCTGAGCCCATTGGTCCTTCACTCGTTTTCTTCTAGCATTTTCCAGCTCAGTACGCTTTGCCTTCCGTTCTTCCTTGGCTACCAGTGCTGTGTCGATTGAGCCCATATAACCTCGTCGACCAGGTTCCCGCTGTGCGGCAAGAAACTCGAGATCTTCCTGGATTTTTATCATTGTGACAGCGTTAGCGTGAGCAATATCAAGGAGATCGTTCATTTTGCCACAAAATTGGGTTTCATTTGATGTATGCGACTCCGACTGGCGTGTTTTGTGCTTTTTCAGAGTTGACCATTCCTTATACAGTAGCTCCAACTTGGCAATGGCATGATCCTTCCGGCAAGTTGGAATACGAGCAATGTTCCAGACTTTTGTCACCTCTTCAATCACATACGATGATGCTTGGCGTGTTGTGAGACCAAGATTGAGATGATGATGACAGAAAAGCCCTAGTGCTTCACCATTTGATGCAAGGCGGATGCTGGAAACTGCAGTAGTTGGTTCACCCAGGAGATATAGTGCCGACTTACTACGTGTTGTCATGTTTCGCCTACAAAGTGAAATAAAGAACAAATAAAGTTCACACAGTGCGATGGGACATGCGTTAGGCCCATAGGCTATTTCTTAAAATGATAAAATGGTCAATCGCTCATGAAATTCATATTAATTGTAGAAAGTGTTGAGTGATGCAAAATTAATAAGTAGTAAATTGCTTTCAATGCATAAAAAAAAATTACAGCAATTGATTTTTTGCGCTGCCTACAAATACAACGAATGACGCAATACAATTTCAACTGGTCAAGGAGCAAAAAACAAAATGAAACGATAAATTTATACTCACTATTCCTGGTTTGAAGATTCCTTTGACTCCTTGTATTGTATTTACTGAGTTGAATTGCAGATAGTGAGACGTTTCTATTGCATTAACTGGTAATTATCTCACAAAACACGCATTAATATTTTGAAAAATGACGTTTATGCTAAATGACGTCAACCAACATGCATCAAAGAATACTTATTACTTAATTAGTTGATGGCTGATATTACTAAACACCTGAATCGACTACAAGGTGAAAGTGTTGATTAGTTTCAATGTTTCATGAACAAGTTTCATAAACTAATTTTTTTTTTAAATCAGCCAAAATAACATTTATAGAACATGCTTGGGCGACCTCTAAACATCAACCAAATGTATAAATATTTTTACACAAACATCTTATCATATAAACGAACAATTCTAGGGGGTGGGAGCACAACATTTCAACTTTTCATTTTTAAGAACCACCCTAATATATATATATATATATATATATATATATATATATATATATATATATATATATATATATATATATATATATTTATATATATATATATATATATATATATATATATATATATATATATATATATATATATATATATATATATATATATATAAGCATTATTTGAGTGGAAATATAGTATAAGCAAAACATCCATCATAATATACCAAAGCGATTGGCTGGGAGTGCAAGAAATTGTCTCCGACCACCAAAAGAGCGATGTAGGTCCATATTTGATTCACATAATAATATATCTAATTTTTGTGTAAACTAATAACTTCTTTTTTGATTAAATATACATTTTTATACAATATTTATTAAAAAAAATATTCGTTTAATTCTTTAATTCACTGTTTTTAAAGCTATTATTGAGCGATCGCTCAATAATAGCTTTAAAAACAGTGAATTAAAGAGTCCGATACCACCCTGATCATACAATACAAGTACATACACCCTGATCATACAATACAAGTGTCCGATACCACCCTGATCATACCTCGAGGTATGATCAGGGTGGTATCGGACACTTGTTTGGAGGGTGGTTTCGGACAACTTAATCTATTTACATGATAAAAAATAGTAACTTTTTAATATAATTAATAATACATTTAATATAATACACAAACCCATAATAGTAACTCATTTAATTTCATTAAAAAGACCTTAGATTTGAAAAAAGTATTTTTTAAGTGTTTATTTTCATTAGTGAAAAGCTAATATTTATAATTTCAAATTCATTTTCATTCCCATTCCTTATATATCAGAGGCGATTTTTTTTTGAGTGTTGAGAACATTCCAATTCGAATTAATTATATATTATATTTGTGTCACACAGGTAAAAAAGAGGTAAAATCATGGTTAAACTATGAGTCAGGGGCTACCCTCCAATTTTGAAACTTTTTTCTTACAATTTTTTTCATGTAACATTTTTTTTTTTATGATTTTCACAGTTTTTTTTGTACAGTTTTTAGATAAAGAGCGCATATTAACACAATTAATTCAAGGCCTTATCGAGTTTTAAGAACAGAGTATGGGCCTGGTTGCTTATTAAATCGTGTTTAACTTTAAACCTAGATATTCAAGTTTTTTTGTAAATTCTGGTGTTAGTGAGGGGATACATACCCCATCCCCTCCCTGATCCGCCACTGCTTATATAGGACTTCAAATTTTTTTGTAACTATTGTTGATATATAATCAATATGAGCTTTCCATGACAGATTTTTATCAAGTTAAATAGCAAAGAACATAATAATGGAATCTTCTTTAATTTCTATTTTATCGATTAAAAGTTCAGGCAAATCTTTTGGCGAACGACGTTCAGTCGTTCGCCAAAAGATTTATATATATATATATATTATATATATATATATATATATATATATATATATATATATATATATATATATATATATATATATATATATATATATATATATATATATATATATATATATATATATATATATATATATATATATATATATATATATATATATAGGAAAGTTAGGGAAGCATTGGAAATACAACACAACAAAAGTACCTTTCGCGACAATGGTCTTAACCGGGATGATGGCGATTATGTGACGACGTCATTTTGGAAACCCATGTTTAAATTCTTACGTCACAAGAAACTCTCTTAAAAAACTCTCAAAAAGAAGCTCTTACAAAAAATATTTTTCGTAAATTTAGACGGTTTTGTATAATATTATTTTTTATAACGGTTTTTAATATACTTGATATATATATATACATATATATATATATATATATATATATATATATATATATATATAACTATTCCTAAAAATAACACGGTATTTTTATTCTTGACATGTTTCGTAAAGTTAATTTACATATTCAAAAGATTATTTTACAATAAAAAAAACTCTTAAATAAATATTAAAAATAAAAGTCTTAACAGAGAAATCTTAACGGACAAAAATTATACATAATAAACCAATATATTTATTACAAAGTAACTCGGTAAATAACAAATCAAAATAACCAACTGTCAAAAAAATAAATTGACAGTAAAATTAAATAGGTAAGTTTATAGCATAATGTAAAGTTTGTTTATTAAGTGAGGGACTTTCCCATTTAATGTGCTGGGCTTCTTTTATCTTTAATTTGTGTTTAAATATACGAGGTTGTTTATCACTTTTAAGGTGCTCATTTATTCTAGTTGCCAAATGTCTGGAGGTTTCTCCAATATAACTGGCGTTAAAGCCAGCGCAAGAAAATTTATAGACAACATGAGATTTAAGCAACTTAGGAAGTGACTCATTTAAGCAAAAACAATCTTGTATTTTATTAGTAGTGAAAAATAATTTTATTAGTACATCCTTGCAATATTTATGAACAATTTTTGAAAATTTCATTTTAGTATAATTAGAGTTCATTCCAATGTATGGAAGCCTAAAGTATCTTATTATAACATTTAAGCTATTAACAATGTTAGAAACAGATGGGTTCATTTTCTTATCAATATAGGATTTAATTTCAGAGTCAATAATTTTTTGTGGAAATTTATTATTTTGTAAAACTAATGATCGATTCTTAATATCTTTATCAAAACCAAACCAAGTATTATTAATTTTAAATGTATGATCAATCAAACAACGAACAAGTCCAAATTTGAAAAAAAAACATCTAAAAAGGCAACCTGGTTATCATGTTCTTTTTCCATAGTAAATTTCAAATTTTTATGTTGTTTCTTGAGGTGTTTGAAAAATTCTTAAGCTCATATTCAGAAATAAAAATAGCAATTAAGTGATCCACATACTGTTTATAAAAAAATGGTGCTATAAATGAGCAATTATTGACCCATGTTTGTTTATGAAATCCAACGAAAATATTAGCTAAAATGGCGCTAAAGGAGAACCCATTGCAACACCATCTGTTTGATCGTAATATTTTCCTTCAAATTTATTTATATATATTCAACTATAATAAATAAAATAATTATATATAATTTATTTTATTTATTTGTTTAACAAATGGAGTACGCAGAAATCTATCCTGGGACCACTATTGTTTGTTTATTTATAAATGATTTGCCTGAATATCTTACTTCAGCAAAAATGATATTAAATGCAGACGATCCCTGGAAAAAAGTTCTATAGAATTTCTTTAAACTTTTGGAACATATGGCCCATATAAATTATATAGAAATGCTATAAAATTTCTATAGAATGTCTATTAATTTCTATAGAAATTGCTATAAAACTTTTTTTTCTATAAAATAAAAAGTAGAAAAAAAATTTCTATTGGAATTTCTATAGAAATTAACAGAGATTCTATAGAAATTCTATAGAATTCTATAGAATTTCTATAGACCATATGTTCCAAAAGTTTATAGAAATTCTATAAAACTTTTTTTCCTGGGATGCCGTTATATACTACAGCCATAAACATCTCAATACTATTCAAGAAAGTGTCTAATGCCGGAATTAAACAGTATAGCAAAGTACTTTAATAATAGTGAACTAACGCTTCTTTAACTAATAGCTATCCAACGCTTTCTTTAACAAAATCATTTTTTGGATAGTTATAGAAAAGCATGTGGTTGTTTAAAATTGCTGATTATATTAAAGATCTTCTTTCCAGAGAAGACAACTCTCCAGATTTATCAACAAATGATTGTTCCAATATTAACATATTCCTAAAAATAACACGATATTTTTATTCCAATATTAACATACAATTCTAACATGAATCTTAATTTTACAGCACCACACAAAGCCAAACTAAGTTCATTTGACAGAAGAGCAAAAGATGTATATATATATATATATATATATATATATATATATATATATATATATATATATATATATATATATATATATATATATATATATATATAATCTTTTAAAATCATATTCTTGTTATACGATGTTTTCATATTTGTTGAATTTAGTTAAGATGGCAGCGTATAAACTTTTTTGTTTTAAATATATTTTGATGTTGTTATATATTTGCAATATATCGCTGACCTATAGCGCTCAGCATCATCAGGTGTAATAAAAAAAGTTACAAAAAATTACTACAAAACTACATAAATCAAACCGTCAAAAAAGGAAGACATTACAGGCGTAAAATAAAAATAGTTTTTATTAAATAATATAATAGCGTCAGTTAAAATTTTGACCAAAATGCTCTCCAATATATATATATTATATATATATATATATATATATATATATATATATATATATATATATATATATATATATATATATATATATATATATATATATATATATATATATATATATATATATACATAAATATATATATATATATATATATATATATATATATATATATATATTAGTAAAAACACTAATCTAATTTTTTCTTTCTTCTATCCAGTGTTTCACCATCACTAGGTTCATCAGGAAGAATCATTCATTTTCTTAACTTTTCTTATTAATTGATTATTCCTGATGAACCTACTGATTTTGAAACACTGTGTAGAAGAACGAAAAAATTAGATAAGTGTTTTTACTAATTTATTATTGCTCTGTTCTTTAAGAACATTGAGCACTATGTTTGTAGAATACACTAAAATAATTTATATATATATATAAAAAATTTAAAAACAAAAGTTTTTATATATAAATAATTTATATATAAATAATTTATATATAAATAATTTATATATATATATATATATATATATATATATATATATATATATATATATATATATATATATATATATTTATTTAGGTGCCCTTAGAAGTCCTTACGGTCTTATCACAGAGCACCGCAGATGAGGATTTAATTGGAAGTTCACGCCTCCTTTCTAACCAATGTCACAAAACTTGCCCAGAGTTTTGAACCACGGATCCCTTGTTTCTGAGGCAAGTTATAATTGGTAGTGATCACAATCTTAAGGAAATTGAGAAAATCATCAAAGGAGGTTCATTCTTATTGGTAAAAAAAGTGTTTAAATAAAAAATTTATAAAATTTTTACTAATAACTTCGAAACTATTAAACATAAGAAATGTTAAAACCATTAAGTATAAGGAAGTTGTTAGGATTTGCAGTCCTATTTAAGCGAACAGTATAATGTAAAAACTAATATTTTTTGCAATTGGGCTTTTCTTCCCCCATCTTCATTTATGTGAATATTTTTTGTAGACATTGGTTTGATCGTTTTTATTTACATTTCTTTTACTTAGGAAGTGGAACTGAACTGGTTCATCGATGGTTTATCGATGTCAAGCAGCCGTTCAGGGAGAAGGATTACATTTCACTGACCTAATCTTTCCTAAAGTTTTAAATTTTGTTTTTGGTTTGCTCGTAGTGTTTTTACTAATCCCTTTAAATTGGTTCTGAAACATGCATCAATAAAAAATGCTACCATATAATTGATATTCCCATTAAAGTTAAACCATA
The DNA here is from genome assembly GCF_038396675.1 of Hydra vulgaris. Classification (NCBI taxonomy): domain Eukaryota; kingdom Metazoa; phylum Cnidaria; class Hydrozoa; order Anthoathecata; family Hydridae; genus Hydra; species Hydra vulgaris. The sequence goes on along the minus strand of NC_088922.1, from coordinate 63,650,200 downwards.
AGATTAATAATGTTAAATTCTCTTTCTATTTAATGTATTTTTAAAACCTAAATTCATTTTTCGGTTAAATTTGGTTCAAAAGTCCAAATTTGTCTTTCCGTTAAATTTGGAGTACACATATGACCTAAATTCATCTTCCAGTTAATTTCGGTGTACGCATAATTCTACAAACTTAACTGAAAGACGAATTTAAGACTTATACGAATTTCTGACGAATTTGGATCATCTGCGTTGCACAATATGCAAAAGATCATATTATGATATATAATGGTCTTTAAGTTAAATTCGGGTCTTGAAAAGTCGAGTTCGCTGGTCCTTAATTTCTACAACAAAATTTAACTATATAACTGATGTCCTAAGCCGTCCGAATGCTACTTGTAATCCACGCGGACTGTTTTTATAGTAATAAAATAACTTAATGCTTTTTTAACTTATTTTATTAATACTAAACTTCAATATAATATAATAATAACTTAATAATAACTTTCAAGAATAAACTTCAATATAATATAATGCTAGTTAATATTCAATATAACTTTCAGTTCAATATAACTTAATGCTAGTTAAACTATAAATAATAAATCTAAAAACTAGCTTGTAAAAAATTAAAAATATTAGAATTAGAAAAAATAAAAACAAGTTTACCATATTTTCTTTTATACTTGCTTTTTTAAATAAATTTCAACAGCTTCATAAATTTGTTGTTGGCAGAGTTAAAGGATCAAAGCTCCTGTTAAAAATGTTGAATCGATTTTTTTCAAATAAATTTGTTTATAACTAAGCTGCAAGCAACCAGTATTTAAGTTGGGAGCTACCAGAAAGCAAGTACAAGAGTTGAATAGCAAAAAAGTGGTTTACATTAAAGTTAAAATTTTTTTAATGTAACCTGGAAAACATAAAAATGGTAGAGAATTCTAGAGAACTGAATTTTAAGAGAATTCCTAAGCACTGAGTTTCAAGAGAATTCCTGAGCACTGAGTTTCAAGAGAATTCCAGAGCACTGAGAAAGAAATCTATAAATATACTAAATTATAAAGGTGTTTGAGGATTAAGGAATAATGACTTATGTGTGATAGAAATTTAAAAATGATGAAACAAGTTATGATAGATTGCTTGAACTATGATCTCTTGTGTTAGGGGTTTAGTGGATGGAACTTTGTGGTGCTTTAGAAGTTACTAGAAATAAAGGAGTTTGTGGTCCACCAAGAACATCTTGGCAGTTAAAAAAAATTGATTTCTTCATTTGAAAAAAGTTCCTACTAAATCAATTAAAGCAAAGCGATGAAGAAGACCAGCATACTATACTTAATCAAAAGTCTTTGATATGTCAAGAGCATTCTGTTACCTTACTGCTTCCATTTAATTCACAATAGTGCCTTTCAGTTATAATGGATTAAAATCCCTTTTGATTGTTCGAAAATTGTTAGACTCAAGATGAGGTGTTAAAACTTTGTTCATTTTAAAGACTTAAAGGCTTAACTATTAGTAATAAAATCTTTTGAAGATTAATACCACAGATCCAGCAGGTTGGAAACAATGTCCAGTTAAAGGTTTTTTAAACGGTGTCATTTTGTACAGCACAAGCTGTAGAAGTCAACAAAATTTTTAACAACATAATTAGGTGTGATTTTGACATATAACAACGGATTAACTTAGTTCTTGAAGACGACAGGAAGAGTGTGGTCACTAAATTTAAAGATGATCTAAAGAAAAAGTTCTTTGCAAATAGTTTTAACTCTAGATATTTATCAATGTGAGTTTTGAATAAGTTCAAGCTTTCATTTTTAATGATAAAATCTGGTAGTTTGTTCCACATTGATGAAACTCTATTAGTTAAAAATTGATGAGGAATTTTGCAGTTTTTAACTATTTCTCTTCTGATTTTGAAGTTATGGTCCCTTATGTTAGGCTGATGTGAGGCAAAAATACTTGTTCTTGGGAGTATTCTTTGGGAAAAGTAATAAGTTCAAAACCATGTAATAGACTTGTTATTGTTAATGACAGTGTTAAAGATTTTCTGAAAGCCTTTAGAACTTAAGATAAAATATGAGAATTATTAGTTTAAGAATAATGGATCAGGGTGATCTGTACCCCAAAAGAGGAGCATGGAGAAGTTAAATATAAACTAGGTTCATTGAGAAGAAACAAATCAAGGAGCGAAGGTAAGTGATAAGAATACCAATAGCAACAATAGAAAGAATAAGTATAAAAAAAGTTTGTTGGAAAGGGCTCAGTTTAACAACATTGAAATGATTGCAGTCTTGGCAAGAATGTAAAAAAAAGCACATAAAACAATAGTCAAGTAGATAATCATCAATAATCAAGTTTTAAGAAGATTGAAGCCTGATTTTACAACTGATATGTAAGATAATTTGACTTAAGTTATTTGTGAATAATAAGAATAATAACAACAAGATCCAAAAGTGAAAATTAGTCCTACCAAGAGCAAGTAAGTTTGATTTTTGCAGTAAAATTTACTTTGATTGAACAATAATTGGATGAAATTGAACAAAAATTTACTTTCATTGAATTGATTGAAATAGTTTAGTGATGATGAAGAAACTTTTTTTAATTTTCAGAAATTTTTAGATGTAGAGGACTTTTATTTACATATTGATGGTTATGCCCCTTGACTTCAAAGCCCTTGTCATTGACCCTGATATTTGAAGATTTAATCAGCTAAAGTTTCGTTTTTTTGTTGTCATTTCATGTTGTTGTTTAGTTGCTGAGTATATGTATTGTTTATAATTTAGTTAATAAAGCAATTTTTTATTTTGCTCTAGATTATAATGAAACGTAAAATTACAAATGAATCACCAGTTCATGATGGCATTTGCTCACCAAAAAAAGTTAATGAAACTCGGTGGTCTGATCAAGTTCATTTAATACAAGAACAACTTATTATTGAAAGTAGCTCAGTTGCTGGTATGTTTTTGTATTTATATGTGAAATTTGTATATAAAGAGTTTAAATATGTTTAGTAAAGATTGGCTATTAACTTTATTAAGTAAGCTAATACAAAAATAAGTTATAAGAGTTCCAAAAAATATATTATTTTTTAGAAGAGCTTTTATTTATTTAATTGCAAGATAAACAAAAGAATAAAACAAAAATAAAATAAATAACAAAATAAAATAAATAACAAAATAAAATAAATAACAAAATAAAATAAAAGTTAATAGTTTGATAATGATAAATATTACATCACAAATTTTTAAAAGTTTTTATATCAGTACAATAGTTAATTACACTAAATGTGTAATTAACTATTACAAAAATGCCACAAATTAAATTGGATGTTGATCAAATCAACATCTAATTAGGTAGAGACTTTTTAATAACTTGTTTTGGCAAAAAAAACATGTGTAAGTACATAAGGAACTATTATTGCTTCCGGAATGATACGTTTAACTAAACTCTGCTAACACCATCTCCACCACTGACTCTTAGTGTTTAAAAGCTGAATAGTTGAAATTGAATTTGTAACAATTTGTTGCCGTTTTCAAATAGATTCAATAAAAACCACTACTTCTTTTTTCTACTGATTAATTTCACTTTTGTATTATGTCTGAGAATTAAAACCAACTGAACGACCGTTTTGATGAAAGTTAGCTGATAAGGCTACCTTTAATATATGGGTCAAATCATTATATTTCAACCAATCCCCTGTGGATCACCATCTCTGATTTTCCTGATTTTTACATATTGTTATGTGTATTATTTAGGTTAAATTTGAAATTTCAGACCAAGTACAACGGTTTGGAAATTATAGCCTTAGAAGCATGACACAGTGGCCCCCCTTGATTTACAAATGGTCAAAACAGGCTACTTTAGAGCTGTATATCTTTTTTCTCACTTTCAACAAGTGTCTCATTTTTTCTAGAACTATTTTCTGGATAGTTCTCTCTTTAAAAAAGTGGTTTTTACTAACTTGTGTTAAATTAGAAAAAAATTATGACCTCCTCAACTTTGGAAAAAATCCTAAAATCGCTAAAGTATACCTAAATGAAACTAACTGTAGCATTATTCTATTCATCCACAAGTCTTTACAGATAAGTTTTCTGATTAGCTACTACTGTCTGCAATAAATGGGCAAAATGTAGGCAGCTTGTTGCAGTTTAGAACTTCAATATATTTAAAAGCCTAAAAAGTCTAATTTTCAGCCATTTTGAGATGCTTGTAAATTTTTCTAACACTTTGTTTTGATCTAAGATCAACAGCATATAAGACCATTAGAGCCAACTATCTGAAAATGCAAACATTATAAACTTGTCGAATCTTTAAAAAATTTTAAATGCCAGCATTTTTAAATAACCCTAATTTTCAATCATCAACGGTTGAATGTGTTACTAGAAACCAATGCACCTCTAATCTGCCAGCTGGCCTATGTGAAGGGTGCAACTAATTATAAGTCATTTCTTAATAGAAAGAGAGATAAGGTTGGTTGTTCTCTCCTTTATCTGGTCATTATAGTAGATAGGGGCACAAATAAAGGGGGCAGTAACTTTTTAGAGACCTTCATTATGCTTCAAATAAAGGTCTCTAAATTAATTTAGATATTTACATACTTAATATCTAAATATCTAAATTAATTTCCAAATAAAACCATTATTTCGTTAAATTCTATTTTATAGGTAATGGTCTGTATGTGGTCTAGACCCCCCTCCCCCACTTACTAAGGTGAGGGGGAGGGGTTTGGGGTGGCACTAATCAAAGAAGGGGGCAACCAACTTACAAAGATATAAGTATTCATTTTCTAGCATGAAACATACATGATTCATTTTCTAATGAATATACAGTTAAAGCCATTAGATCTTAATTGCATTTATTCATGCTTTTACCATAAGATTCAAATTTTGATAGTGACTATCAACTAACACAATAACCAATAACACAAAAATGATATTAGTAACACAAAAATCTGAAAAATCAGATTTTTGTGTTAGTTTTGGAAGTCAAAGCCAAGTATGATATTACAACAAAAGTTATTCAAGACACCAAATTAAATATTATTATACATTAAACCATTTACACTGAGGTTACCAGAACAACAATTCACTAATCTAGATTCCTTTGTTGTTAGTGCCATAAAGATTTATTAAGTCTATTTTTTCCACACTTAAAATATGTAATTTTTCAACCATTTGTTCTTCTTGATATTGGTCACCTAGAACATTTTTATATTTACAATTTTTGCCTGGTAATGTAGTTTCTAAAGAAAGTCTTCTAAAGATTTACCCTTATGTTAGATGTCGTGTAAAAGTTTCATTAGGGGTTTTTATAAGATTTTTAAAGGTTTCAATAATATTTCCATAGGAATCACACTCTTCAATTTAATCATAAACAGAATAATACAAAATTAACAATGAAGCAAAAATGATCTTTTCTCTCTTTATTAAAGTTCTCAAATGTTTGGTTCCAATGCTTCCATTCAATTCATTTTGAGTCAGTTGGTGCAGTATGATTGAGATCAAGCCTCGTCAGTTTTTTCGTTGAATCTTTGACGTTTTTAACTAAGTTTCTACCTTAATGTTAAATAAGTTGTCATGAACTCATAAAAACAAAGACCTCTTGATATAGGATTCAACAATAATATACTGATCTTGGTATTTAAGAGATATACATAAAAAGAGTTGAAATATAAATAAAACACAAATGATTTCTAGTGTTAATAACAATATTAACACTAGAAATCATAACAATTATCATAAATAGATAAAAATATATATCATAAATATAATCATAAATAAATATAAATGTAAAAAGGTTTAGCAATTCATTTTACTCAATAAAAATCCATCTTTTGTTTTCTATTGTGATTGGCAGTAGGCTGTTTAGAGTCTATACAATAATGACATAAGAAGAAATTTCATATTAATTGTCTTTAGGATATAAGTTTATCTCTAAGTGAGTTAATATTAGGTCACCAGTTCCAGTATTTGGTGACCCAACATGGATGTGTTCTGTTATATATGTGGGTATTTTTTTAAAATCCAACAGCTTAAAGTAGAGATAAATAAGCAACAAATTTAGGTTCATAAAAATTCATTGTAAGTGGTGTAAATTTAGTTTGTTTTTTAAAATGATTTTCCTAACAAGAAATGTAATAAAATCTTTTTTGTTTTGTTTTTATTTTAGCATAGTTGTTGCAACTGTCAAATCAATTTTTAATTAAATCATGTCTTCTTTTCTAGTGTATTAAAATATTCAGATGTGTTACATTGAGTAGGATATCTGAAGATTTTGATACTACATTTGTGTTGCTACATTGATTGACAAAAAGGTAGAACATGCAAGGGTTGTTGCTACATTAACTGTCAAATAGGTAGAACATGCAAATAGTGCGGCTACATTGACTGAGGGTTTGGTTTGGGTAGACAGTCTATCAATTTAGAAAAAAGTTGCTTTAAAATTTTTTAATTTTTTGGTCTTTTTAAATATTTAAAAAAAAACAAACATAAAGTTGACATTTTATGGTAAAATTTAAAGGCAACCAAGCAAGATTATATATATATATATATATATATATATATATATATATATATATATATATATATATATATATATATATATATATATATATATATATATATATATATATATATATATATATATATAAATATATATATATATATATATATATATATATATTTATATTTATATATATATATAAAAATATATATATTTATATATATATATATATATCGTTTGATTTAGTGTTGTATTAAAATAATACAAAACTCTTGCTCGTTGAAAAGTGCTCAATATTTAGGAAATTTATTTTGGTTATATATAAATTTCAAAACAGAGCAATTTATAATTATAGTTAAAAACGATAAAGAAAAAACTTTTATTATGGAACTTTAAGTTTCATGCCTAATGGCAATCATCAGCCATATATTACAAAATTAAAAATTAAACCTTAAATTACAATTAGAATTACGGTGGCGTGAGTTCTAATGGCTCCATGGAAACAAAGTTTTAATGTATATATAAATTTAGTATAACGTGACGTAAACGTGACGTAAACCAACCAGGATCAATCTTCGGTATTCAAAGAGGAGATAAGGAACTTATTTTTGTGCCTGCACTTCGAGATTATTTTGCTCTATGTATTTAGTAAGTTTTCTCCTTTATACATCAAAATTTGGAACTTCTCGTTCAAACAAAGGTTACAAACTCTTGATGTTAGGTTGTATGGTTTGCATTTTTTAACAATCTTCCATCTGACAAAAGGTGTAAAGTTTTTTTCTTTTAATTTCCATACTTCTTTTGATAGTTCTGTATCATTCTTGTACCTAACTGCATTAAAAGATTTAAAGTGGTTTGCATTTCGAACTTTAATAGGTGTTTCGCTAAGTTGGTTTAATTGGTTTCAAACCATAAAAGAAAAGCAATTCTGTAAGTTCTTAGTCTTTGATATTCATGATTTTTATCCATCGATTAATGAAAACCTACTAAAAAATGCAATAACTTTTGCGGAGCAACATCTAACAATAAATAGCGAACAAAAGAGTTTTATACACCATGCAAGAAAATCATTATTATTTAGCAATGGAACTGCTTGGATTAAGAAAAAGGGAGGATTATTCGATGTCACTATGGGGGCCTTTGATGGCGCAGATATTTGCGAGTTAGTTGGGATTTTTATTTTGCATCAAATCTCGCAGTTTTATGATAAAAGCAATTTCGGTATATAC
>NC_088922.1:63457500-63637500 GCF_038396675.1 Hydra vulgaris | reverse complement strand
TGTAGCAGCAGGCTATAAGATAGACAATGTATGTACTAAAACCAATAAATTTTCTTTAAATTTAAATTAAAAAGTCACCACTTTAAGCAAGTCTACACACAAAAGCACAACTAGTGAGGAAATAAAACTATTTTAGACCACTTAGCTGCAAATTTGTCAAATTTTATTTACAGTAATCACTTATGTAGGGATTTCTAAAAGTTTAGGAATATTGTGGTGCAAAAAGAGTTGCTATCTAGATTTTGGCAACAAACATCAAAAAAAAATTTCATCAAAAATGTTACCTGCCTCTGAGAATATTCTCATTTTTAATGTTTTTTAACTTTTAATAAGTTAAAAAATATAGGATAAAAAGTATATATATTAAATATAGGATACAGTAAATATTTTAATCTTAATGTAAAAATATAAAACAAAGAAATAATTTATATATATATATATATATATATATATATATATATATATATATATATATAAATATATATATATATATATATATATATATAAATATATATATATATATATATATATATATATATATATATATATATATATATATATATATATATATATATATATTTAAACAACTTTAAAATGTATTTTACAAAACAGAGTACTCAATGTTCTTAAAAGAACAGAGCAATTATAAATTAGTAGAAAATCACATAACAAAAACTTTTCTCATCAGACTCATCAGAAATCCTGATGAGTCTTTATTGGTGAAACACAGTGTAAAATGAGAAAAATTTTTGTTTAGTGATTTTCTAATAATTTATATATATATATATATATATATATATATATATATATATATATATATATATATATATATATATATATATATATATATATATATATATATATATATATATATATATATATATATATATATATATATATATATATATATATATATATATATATATATATATATATATATATATATATATATATATATATATATATATATATATATGAAGACCTCAGTGGAAAAACCGGCGTTGTCACATTTAAAAAGTATTGAGAAAGTAGTTATTGATCATTAATAAAAGTTTTTATTTAAAGTAAATGAAACTAAGCAATTTAAAAAAATTTATATTATAGTTATTTTATTTAAAATTTATTCAAAAACAAAACATTTTGTAATTTTTTATACAAAAATTTTTTTTTCTTTGCTTTAAATAAAGACATTTATTAATGATCAACAAATACTTTCTCAATACTTTTTAAATGTGACCACGCCGGTTTTTCCACTGAGGTCTTCATATATATATATATATATATATATATATATATATATATATATATATATATATATATATATATATATATATATATATATATATATATATATATATATATATATATATATATATATATATATATATATATAACATTAGAGGCTCTACATTTTCCTATTATAGGGCAGTTTTCTTTTTTTATGCAATTGCAGGGTGGGTATTCTTTTGGTCTTTCTGAACTAATTTTCTTGTTGTGGTTTTTTATTATACTTTCGATATTTTTGGTGCAGCTGTAACTCAATTTGATGGTGTTTCGATTGAATAGTTTACTTAGGAGGTGGGATGTTGGAAAGTGTTTGTCGATTAAGTTCAGGAAGATATGTCCGACATCGGTAGAGATGCTTTTACTGTAAGGGGGGTTAAACCATATTATATTTCTTTTTCTTGTCTTTTTTTTTCTCTTTTTTGGGGGTTATACTTTAAATTAAAATTAGTGAAATTAGCCATTTCTTCTTAGTTCATCTTCGTATTCTGGTATAGATAAATTAAATGTTTTTTCATTCGAGGAATTTTGTGATAATCTGTTGTTAATAGAGATAGGGATTTGCTTTATTATTTGCGGAGGGTGGTTGGAATCAGAGTGAATGTAACAAAGATAGTCATTTGGTTTTTTGAAATTTATAATAAGTTGTAATTTAAAGTTTAAGTTGCAGTTGTAATGAGCAAGTTACATTTAATAGTATTAGGATATTTCTTTAAGTAATTGTTTTTACATAACATGATACTTAAAAAAGTAAAAGTAAAGAAGTAAGAGTAAAAAGGAAACAATATACCACTTTAATTAGTCATAGAAAACTATTTAAAATGTTCATGCTGACAATAAATCACATGTTATTTTTAAAGAGTATTTAATTGAATAAAAAAAAACAAACTGCAAAGTTGTTTAAAAAATATAAAGAGCTTGTATTAATGTAAAACAACTTTGTGACGCTGTTTCATGCTGTTTTATACAGTTTATCACTTTAATAACATAAAACGTATATAAAATAAAACAAAGCAATTAAATCTAATTAATAAATTTAAAAATTATCATCATAAAACTTCATGTTTGCACAAAAACTTACCTATAGACCATACGAGTCTATAAGTTGCGGTAGTGGTGTAGTGGTAGAGCGCTCGCTTCATAAGCGAGAGGTTCGGAGTTCGATCCCCACCACGTCCCTGGTAGTACCGCGCTCAACTTGTTTCTCTGCGCAGCAGTCTTGTTCGTCAAGGTTCGTGTTTCGGAGTTATAGAGTTGAGAGAGGGTTATAACCACAATTAACTAGCCTCCTCATCTGTAGTGGCCTTCTGGGCCTTGGGGAGGTGAATTAACAAAAAAAAAAAAAAAAAAAAAAAAAAGTTATAGACCAAATGAGTAAGATCAAAGCAAAAAACCATTAGGTACCACGTTTTTTATAATATACTGTTGATCTTGATCGAGTGTACTATTAAAAATTCAAGTATATTTAAGTTTTTCATTTAAATGGTTTTTATTGATGATTTCATTTGATTTTTTTATTCAAATTGTTTGTCCAATAAAAAGTAAAACAAAAAACTTTGCTTTAATAAATGGAATTATAGTTCTTTAAATTATTTTACGTGTGTGTGTGTGTGTGTGTGTGTGTGTGTGTGTGTGTGTGTGTGTGTGTGTGTGTGTGTGTGTGTGTGTGTGTGTGTGTGTGTGTGTGTGGAGTGGTGTTACACCCTCGGAAGAAGGTGATTTCCAAGTTTTAGTCACTTTTTTCATGAATTTAGTTGGTTGGTTGGGTATTTGACACAATTCAGTTGGTTAAATTTTCATTGTGAGAACTTTTTTTTTTTTTCTGAAAGAAGCCAGTTGGGTCAGTTTTTTGAGGATTTTGACCCCCCCATCATTTTATTCATAGAATCGCCTCTGATCACTGGTTTAATGTTTGCAATAGAATGTTTCTACTTTTAAAACTATTTTTAAAATTATAAAGTTATTTTGAAAACTATTTTAAAATGAAAAAATAAAAGAAATGGTGTCGTATTTTTCATATTATATTCAACAATTTTTGTTAAAATAATTTTTAGTTAGAAGCTTATACTATGTGTTAATAACAAATCTAAATTTCGAATTTTCGATTCGAAATTTTTAAATTTAATCGGTCAACAACAACAGTTTCATTTTGTGGCAAAGTTGAGTTTAAATAATTAATTCAAATAAACATGGAGCATCTAAAAGAGAACGATGTTAGAAATGTGATTGGAAATTTTTATAAACAAAACATAAACAGTGGAAAGAAATTTACAGTGGATCATTTTAAGAAAATGGGAATCGCTAAATCTACAATTTATGACATAATTAAAAGGTCTGAAAATAATTTGCCAATGAATAGAAAAATCGGTTGCGGCAGAAAACCTTTTAAAATTACACCAGAAAAGAGAGAGTCCATGATTGCAAGAGCAGAAGAGAGAATCGGGATTTCGCAAAGAAAATTGGCACTAAAATATAAGACAAGCGTTTCATACGTAAATAGATTATTAAGTATGCATGGACTAAAGTATACCAAAAGAAAAAATGCACCAAAAACAACAGAAAAGCAAGAAATTAAACAAAAGAAAAACTTATTAAAACTTTCAAAAACTTTTTTCAAGCCATCAAATGAGTTTGAAATCATCATGGACGATAAATCTTATTTCTGTGTAAATGGTGCAAATTGTTCACAAAACTCTGGCTACTATACAAAGGATAGTTCTCAAACTGATCCTAACATTAAATTCAACTTCAAAAAAAAGTTTGACGAGAAAGTTCTCGTTTAGATTGCAATCAGTTGTTTTGGTCATTCATCGCCTTATTTTGCTGTAAAAAACTGTGCACTGGATGCAAAAACTTATTCTAAAGAATGAATTACAAAAAGACTTCTTCCATTTATAAATTCTAAGCATCAAAACATGAAAATTTTATTATGGCCTGACGGAGCGAGATGTCATTATGCAAAACACACATTAGAAACTTACAACACTTTAGGTATTAACTTTGTCGACGCTAAAGATAACCCCCCAAATGTACCGCAGTTAAGGCCAATTGAAAATTTTTGGGCACATTTAAAAACAAAAGTTTATGGAAATGGATTTACTGCGAAAAATCTTGACCACCATAAGAATAGAATTCGATTAAAGTTGAAAGAGTTTGATCCAGACTACTTTTTCAACCTAATGGATTCAGTCAAAACTAAAGTTTGAAAAGCCGCTGATTTAGGACCACTTTCGGTTATAAAATAGTTAACAATATCCAGTCACTCATTTTAGTTAAAATTTTTGTCAAAAATCGATTAATTTTGTATTCAATTAAGAACAATTTTTCATTCCGGATTTTTTGTGAACAGACGTTAAGTAAATTAATATAATTGATAAGTTAATATTTAAGTAACTGTAAGTTACTGTAGTAACTTGTGATGTACTTCATCCTTTTATTAAATCAAAGTAAATATAACTTTAAAAGGCTCAAGGTCGTTATATTGAAAAACGTTGAAGCAAAAAAGTTGCTGGTTTCTATTAGCATTGATTAACTAATAGAAATTTTTTTTAATAAAAACGAACTAATATATATTTTAATATAGTTAAAGTAGTAAAACTAATAATATAAATTTGTTGATAAAATAATAATTTAAATTATTAATAATAACATAATTTGATGCAATTTTAAAAACAAAGATAAAAACCAGGCTGTTTGGTTGAAAATAAAAAATGGAAAAATTCTCTTTAATGTCTTTTTCCATTTCAATTTTTCGCTTTAACGACCTTTAAAAATATTATTGGCTTCCATGCAGAATTTAAAGTAATTTAAATTCAAAAGTGCTGAACGTTAAATAAAAATCTCAGTGTGAAAAAGCAAATGATTGTGCTTCTATTCAAAAGATAAATTTAGTATGACGTACTTTATAACTAAAACATTACTTTTAAGAATTGCTAAAAAAAAAAAGCTAAATTAAAAAAAAAGTAAATAAACAACCGAAAGAAAAAACAAATTGCAAAATTATTTTTTTTAAGAAAAAACTAGTTGTGAAGGTGCAAAAAACAATTGCGATTTGCAACTGTGATACGCTTAATTCGAACCCTGATATATACGCTTAATTCGGCACAGATGTATTTTTAATACATAATTTCCAATTTAGGATATTGAACACTAGTGTTCAATATCTTAAACTGTCTTGACTCAATGTATGGCTTTTGCTTGTGTCTCTTTTTTTATGACTAGACAACTCATTCTATTATCTCCTAATGAGGGTACAGCTCTAAATCTCAGTTTTATGGTTCTGAGGCCGGTTGGTTTCCCGAACTCTGTGATAGCTCTCAGAGAGGCTGATTCCATCAACAGCTGAAAAATATCAAAGTATTAACAGTGCCATGTTGCGCATGGATGGTGTCTCTGTACTTTTGGTGTGCATTGCGGAGGCCACATTGGAGCCCTTTGTTACAGGTTAGGGTTTATTAATAATAATGAGGCAATTGCTTGGGCTATTAAACAGTGTTCTGAGTAATATATATGCTTCAAGTCAAGTTCTTTTACAAATTTAAAAATGAATAAAGTACCAAAAACTATTAAACTCTTTAACTCAAATAGTCAACTTTCCAACTCGCTTTCCAGACAACCCGAATGATTTACCTTCTCTACTCAACTTATGACTTGTTTCTGATCCTAGTCAGTGCTCAGTTTCTCCATGTTCGCCCTTAGGTACTTCTGATCACAGTTTGATCTCTCTAAATCTAATATCTCATTCTTCTTCATCACCAGAATCCCCCTTTTATCGTACCTCTTACAACTAACTTAAAGCTGACTGGAATTTTTTCCGTGATTTTCTTTGAGATGGCCCTTGGGTAGAAATCTTTCATCTTCCTGTCTACAAATGTGTTTCTTACATAACATTGTGAATTCAGGCTGGCATAGAATCTTTTGTTTCTTCTCAACGATTCCAGGTCAAGCTTCACTTGTTTTCCTCACACTGTGCTGCTGTGATTGCCAATCGAAACCGTTACTTCCATATCTATCAGCAAAGCAATATTCCAGAAAACAGACGTCTGTTTATTACTGCTAGAAACAATTGTAAAAAGGTTTTGTCTAACGCCAAAGCCCGCTAATCTCAGGTCATGAAATCTTGTATCTCATCTCAAAAATTAGGCTCTCGTGACTTCTGGAGAATCTTTAATAATATTAATAATAAGGGCAAATCTATAATTCCACCTCTCTTGTATGGTTCAGACTTTGTCACCTCACCTAAAGACAAAGCTGAATTGTTTACTAAAAACTTTTCATGAATATTATCTCTTGATTCCACTAGTTGCGTTCTACCTGATATTGCCAACAAACAGATTGATCCATTGCTTGACATTCGCATCACTCCAGCTACTGTATCAAAAGTGATTTCCTGCCGAGACTCTTCTACAACTTTTGGCCCGGACAACATACCTGTTATTGTCTTGCAGAAGTGTTCTCCAGAGCTGTCGTCTATACTCTCATAACTATTTAACAAGTGCTTATCAGAGTCTTGTTTTCCAGCCTGCTGGAAAGCGGCATCTGTTATCCCTATCTTCAAAAGTTTTGGTTAGCGATCTGATTTGTCTAACTACCGTCCCATTAGTCTTCTTCCTATCATAAGCAAGGTTTATGAATCTTTAATTAAGAAACACTTAATTTCTCGTCTTGAATTTAATAACTTACTTTCTGACTATCAATATGGATTTCGATCTTCTCGTTCTACAGCTGATTTGCTAACAGTAATAACCGATAGGTTTTATTGTGCATTAGATAAAGGTGGAGAGGTCATCACTCTTGACATTTCAAAAGCCTTTGATAAAGTTTGGCATGCTGGTCTTCTCCGTAAGTTTTCTTCTTATTGTGTATCTGGCAACATCTTAAAGATTATTGAATCCTTCCTTTCCAATCGTAGTATAAAAGTTGTCATTGATGGACAGCGCTCTTATTATTCTGTAACTTCAGGGGTTCCTCAAGGTTCTATTCTTGCCCCTATACTCTTTTTAGTTTACATTAACGTTCTACCAGATATTCTCACATCTAAGGTGGCATTGTTCGCTGATGATACTACCATTTATTCGTGATACTACCATTCTGATGATACTACCATTTAGTCGTGATAAGAAACCAACACTCTCTGATAACAATAGGCTTAATAAATTGAGTTTTATGAAAAAGATCTCACTTCTGCTGTAGCAGAAGTGAAATTCCTTTCATAAGACTCAATTTGTTAAGCCAATCGTTATCGCAATAATTTAGATCTTCTTTTATTTATGAAAAGTCATGTACTTGATGAGTTATCTACTTTTTATCTTCTAGGGTTAACTCTTACTTCCGATAATTCCTGGAAACCATATATCCAATTAATTGCAAAATTAGCATTTGCTAAGGTTGCATCTCTTTATTAAGCTCGACACTTTTTTTCTTCGGTTTCTATTCTCTATCTCTATAAATCTCAAATCCGGCCTTGTATGGAATACGGTTGTTATATCTGGGGCGGATCTTATAATGATGCCCTTTCTCTTTAAGACAAGGTGTAAAAGTGCATTGTAAACATAGTTTGACCTGCTCTTACAGCCAACCTTCAACCATTATCACATCGTGGAAATGTTGCTTCTCTTTCTCTTTTCTACAAATTCTATAATAGGCACTGGTCTAAAGAGCTAGTGACTATTGTGCCATCTACTAAAAATCATTCTTGTGTTACTCGTCATTCAATTAAGTCTCATCCTTTTTCTGTGACTGTTCCTCAGTGTTCCAAAAACTCTTATTTGTCTAGTTTTTTTCCTTGAACGTCAGCTCTTTGGAACTCGTTTCCTTCATCTTGCTTTCCTGATTCATACTATTTGCAATCTTTTAAGTTGTCTGTCAATCGTTATCTTGCTCTACAATCTTCATCTTTTTTCTTCCAATAACTTCCAACATTAATTAGTGGTTGCTTGCAGCCTTTTTGGAAGCCAAGATGTTTAAAAAAAAAAAAATTAAGGTCGGCTATAATTTGCCGACCTCAATCTCTTTGAGGTAAAATAAATATTTTAAGTAAAATAATCAATATAAATGATTTAGGCCTTTACTGCGACGATGGTTTAATAGTAATGCGTAAAAATCTGGTCCACAGCTCGATAAAACTAGAAAAGATATTATAAAAACTTTAATAAATATTAGCTTTCAAATCGAAATAAACATAAGTTTAAAGATTGTGAACTTTCTTAATGTCACATTTAACCTCTCTGAAAATTCATATAAATCTTTCAAAAAACCAAACGATAAATTATTATATATTAATATTAACTCAAATCATTCACCCCAAATTCTAAAACAATACACGATTTCAATTAATAACAGGCTAATCCAAAATTCTTCTAATGAAAATCTATTCAATTCCTCTAAATGAATGTTTGAAGATGCCCTTAAAACAAGTGGTTTTGAAAATTTTGAACTAAAATTTGACCCTGAAAAAGAATACAAAAAAGCGAAATAGAACCAGAAATGTAATTTGGTTCAACCCCCTATATAGCAAAAATGTTTCCACTAACATAGGAAAACTGTTTTTAAAATTGGTCGATAAGGATTTCCCTCCCTCTAATAAATTACAAAAAAATTTTAATCAAAATACAACTAAAGTTAGCTACAGTTGTACAAAAAATATGGAAAGAATTAGGTCACAATAATGTTTTGTTAAACAAAAAAGAAATCCTAAATGAAAAAACTACAGAAAATTGTAATTGTAAACAAAAAAACAATTGTCCAATGAGTGGAAGTTGTTTATCAAAAAACATAATATAACCACGAAAATTTTATTTGATTTTAAAACTTGACCTCAGTTGGTTATATGTTTTGGAAATTTGTATACATTTTAAAAATGCGCTAAAAAAGTTACCTTAACTGTAGAGAAACAAAAATAACGAAAGATAAAATAAAATAAAGATAAAATAACTTAACTAAAACTAAAATAAAAAAGTAAAAATTAAAACTTAACTAAAATAATTAACTATAACGATAAGATTGTTTATAATAAATTACTTTGAGTCATTTGTCTTTGCTGTTTTTATAATACGATATTATGCAAAACCCTTTTTAAATAAAGTAACGACTTTCATATAACTATTTTTAAATAAATGTGTATATTTAAAAGTTAAAAAAAAAGATTCTAAACAATTTTTCGTAGTATTGTAAACAAAAGATAAAATAATTAAATCGTTTATTTAAAAAGTTGATATAATTTTTTTTCTATTTAAAGACATATATAATAAAAAAGAACATATTTGTAAATCATACTGTGTTTCACACAGTGTGATTTGAACTCAATTGAAAACATTTGGGCTTAGATTGACCGTGAATTGGCAAAGGTTCAAATTTCCACACCTGGCCAGCTGAAGGACGTCCTTAAGGAGACCTTAAGGAGACCTGGTATAGGGTCCCAGAAGCGATGTGCAAAAATTTTATTGAGTCTATGCCTAGAAGAGTTCTTAATTGTATTAAAGCAAAAGGCGGATACACAAAATGTATATATATATATATATATATATATATATATATATATATATATATATATATATATATATATATATATATATATGTATATAACGATCATTATTTAATTCAAACGGCTTTCAAAAAAGTTTGTTTTTTTCTTCTCAAAAAAATTCCTACTTTTGAAGTGAATTAAATTTAATGATTCTTATATAAAGTTTATTAAAGAGACCATCCCTGTTTAAAGTTGTTGCTCATGAAATTTAATTTTTTTAAATATTTTTTACTTTTTTTATTATTTTACCTATAAAATCATTTTATATAATTAATTAATATAAATAAAACTTTATAAAACTTTCAGTAATGCTTTAATTAACATCATTAGCTACTTTTTTTTAAAAGCGTTTTGCTAATATAAAAGCGTTACTAAAGATAAATGTGTGGAAGTTATTTATTCTCAATGTAATTATCTGTAATTATTATTAAACCAATTTTTTCAGTGCATTTGTTAAAAGCTGTGGTTAAATCATCAAAACCAAATATTTGTGTGGTCATAGAAAGACTTGAAATAGCACGCTATCCTGGCCAAGTCTATATATATATATATATATGTATATATATATATAAATATATATATATATATATATATATATATATATATATATATATATATATATATTTATATATAAAACATATATATATAAATATATATATATATATATATATATATATATATATATATATATATATATATATATATATATATATATATATATATATATGTATATATATTAGGGTGTCCCAAATAACAACATTTTTGAAAAATATATGCAGAGACCCCCTTAATGTGTTCTATCTAATACAAAAACACAAGATTAAAAATTTTTTTGAATAAAAAATATTTTAAGGGGTCCCTCAAGACCATTGAATATTTAATGGGTCCCTAACATTTTCGAAAAATTTTTTTTTCAAATGTCAACCTGGTACTCAAATGAAGCGAAATTATATAAAAATTTCAAAAATAATATAGATTTCAAATATAGAATTGTTATTTTTGGTTTTATTACATGAAAAATTACGTTTTTTAACAAAAAACAAAAAAATGCATTTTTTATGTATTTTTATTACAATTTTAATAAATAAGTTAAAATTATTCCAAATTAAATATTATTTTTGAAATTTTTATATAATTTTGCTTCATTTGAGTACCAGGTTGACATACTTTTAAAAAACTTTTTTTTTGAAAATATTAGGCACCCATTAATTATTCGAGGGTCTTGAGGGACCCCTTGAAATATTTTGTATTCAAAAAAATTTAAAATCTAGTGTTTTTGTATTAGATATAACACATTAAGGGGGGTGTGTATATATATATATATATATATATATATATATATATATATATATATATATATATATATATATATATATATATATATATATATATATATATATATATATATATATATAACATGAATTTTAGCTTTAAAAGATTTTGTGAAATACAGTCTGGAAGAAAGCAACTTTGTTGAAGCCTATTTACTAACCTCTCGAGAGTGTAAAGAAATTTTTTATCAATTTGGAACTGATCAAAGACCAGATTCATTAAAGGTTTTTATTTTTATTTTTGATAAATACCAAAAATTTAAATTTCTGGTTTATTTAATTTTTTTTATTATTCCTTTGACTCAAAAAAAAAAAAAAAAATTTATAACTGTACCTTTCAAGAGTGTGATGGAAATAAGAGATGCATTAAACTTTTTATTTTGCAATTAAAATATAATTTAATACTTGTGCTGCTGTTGTAAAAATCTCTTCTTAGCTTCTTGCTTGGGGGTTTTGATGTATTTTGATTATATTTTTCTTTATTCCTTCTCTTTCTCTGCTCTGTCTATCTGTTCTCTTCTTTTCTCAAAATGTCTGGTTTATTTTATGCATCACCAGTAGCACCTCTATATTTTATGGGGCATCTAGTAGCACTTCCTATATAAGTTTTATTGTTGTGTTTCCATAAAAGCCATTGTGCTTTGGTCCTCAATACCTCTCAATCAGTTTTTGGATTACATCATAAACTCCCAATACTTTAAAAGACAGGCTTTAATAGTATGGATTGAATAAATTCTAGATGACAAAAGGAATAATACACTTATCATTAAATCTTGTTAGATCACTCATTTATGTCAGATGCAGAATTTGCTGAATTGCTTGACCATACTAGTATTGTATCTTTTAGATGCTTGCCCCCATTATGTGGTACTGATTTTTTGTAACCACATCCTATGTTAAAATTTTTTTTTCTCATATCAGAGTAAGACTTCTTTTCATACTTAAAATTTACTCCAGCATCATGTAGTTAGAGTTCCATCTACTTAAAACTGGTTCAATATCTTAACATATTTACTTAATTTCTATAGTTCTTGCTGCTAAGTCCTTTGATTGAAGCCTTCATTGCAACTATAGCATCATGCACAACCCATTTTTTAGGCATATTGCATGATTATTGTATCTATATCCTTATTAATAAGGAAAGTTAATAAAAAATCTAGTTTTGAAATTTCTTGATATTCACCAGAAATTTAAGAAATTTATTTAACCCTTTTGTCTCCAGAATCTAATTTTATATATGTAACATGATCATTTTCAGAATTGCTTTAAGAACTTATATGGAGTTTAAATTTCATTTTTTGTGCATACATTCCTTCCGAATGCCATAGTAGCATGAGTTCTTTAATTCTTTAATAAGTTCTTAAATTCCTGTATTTTCATTAACTAAAGAAACTATTGTATCATTCACATAAGTTGCTTCAAGAACAGCTTCAGAAGTCAAAGGAAATTTGTATGCTTATTTTCTTGCATGGTTAACAAATTTTTACAAATTGTGCAATAAAAGACGATGATTCCGAATTCCAAAAGCCGATTAAACTGGATTAAACATCAGGTTCTACAGTTGGATCAGATTTCTCCAAAATTTATTAATATCTTCGATTATCTTTATGTATTCAGATTCTTAAATACCTTTTTGCAATATCACAGGCTAATGCGATGGATCGTTTTGAAATCAAAAACTACCACAAAGTTTTTTTGAAGTTTTGGACCTTGATAATTAATGTCATTAATTGTATTTTGCAGATCTATCTAACACAATTCTAGCTTTTGTAGTTGGTTTTTCAGGACGGAGAATTAGAAAGTATGGTAAGTACACAATCCAAATATCTCTTCATATTGGCTTATAATATTATCATGATCATACATCATATCATCCAAGACTTGTTTTTAATAAGACATTTTTCTGTGTTTTTATTTGGTTTAATGCCATTATATAATTATCATATGAATATCTATTTTTCTATCCATGGCAATTTTAACTCATAATAATATTAACACTGTACTAAATAAATTAACAAGCAAACTTGTTAATTTATTTAGTGGTCATATTTTCCAAGTTTCCAGCTAAATTCTGTAAAAGCTTGCATTTTGATAGTTTTTCCATTCAATGACTCCAGTGGCAGACTCCAATGATTCCAATGGCATTATTTCAAATTAATTAATTTTTCCATTTATCATATTGGCGGTTATCTTTTCAGTTTTACCTTGTAGTGATAACTCAGCAACTACAGAATTCAAATACGGCTTGATACTTCCATCGTCAAGCAATGTGTTGCTTGACGATGGAAGATGAAATTTAAAAAAAAAAAATAAAAAAAATAATAAATAAATAAAAATAAAAAAATAAAAATGTATATGTATACAAGTCAAAATTTTCAAAGTTTTTGGAGCACTGAGGAACAGTCACAGTAAAATGATGAGATCTAATTGAATGACCAGTAACATGAGAATGAATTTCAGTAGATGGGCACAAGAGATGCTAGCTCTTTAGAGCAGTGCCCATTATAGTATTTGTAAAAAAAAAAAGGAAGCAACTTTATGACAATGGTTGGAGGTTGACAATGGTTTATGATAATGGTTGGAGGTTGGCTGCAAGAGCAGGTCCAACTATGTTGAGAATGTGTTTTTGCATCTTGTCTAAAATAATAAGGACATCATTCGAAGATCTGCTTCAGATATGGCAACAGTATTTCATACAAGTACAGATTTGAAATTTATAGAGATAAAGAATAGAATCCAGAGTAAGAAAGTGTCAACTACAATAAAGAGACGTAGCCTTAGCAGATGCTAATTTTGCAATGGATTTGATATATGGTTTCCAAGAAAGATCGGAAATAAGAGTTAATCCTAGAAGATAAAGGGTAGATGACTCATTGAGTACATTACTATTCATAAATAAAGGAAGATCTAAATTATTGCAATAACAATTGGTTGAAAAATTGGGTTTTATCTTAAAGAGTTAGAGTTCACAAGTCACCAAGAGCCCCATGCTGTAGCAGACATAAGATCCTTTTCAAGCTCAAATGCTCCCTCTAAGCAATCAGAGAGTGTTGGGTTCTTATCACGACAAGAATAAATGGTAGTATCATCAGCAAACAATGCTACCTTAGATGTAAGAATATCTGGAAGATCGTTAATGTAAATTAAAAAGAGTATAGGGCCAAGGATAGAACCTTGAGGAACCCCTGAAGTTACAGGATATGAAGAAGAGTGCTTTCCATCGAGGACAACTTTTATACTACAATTAGAAAGGAAGGATTCAATAATCTTAAAGATCTTACCTAATACACCATAAAAAGAAAGCTTATGGAGAAGACCAGCATGTCAAACTTTATCAAAAGCTTTAGAAATGTCAAGAGCGATAGCCTTAACCTCTCCACCTCTATTGGTTATTACTGTTAGCAAATCAGCTGTAGAGCAAGAAGATGGAAATCCATATTGATGATCAGAAAGTAAGTTTCGATATGAGAGGTTAAGTGTTTGTTAATTAAAGATTCAGATACCGCTTTCCAGGAGGCTGGAAAGCAAGACTCTGATAAGCACTTGTTAAATAGATTTTAAAGTATAGACGACAGCTCTGGAAAACACTTCTGCAAGACTATAACAGGTATGTTGTCTGGACCACAAGCTGTAAAAGTGTTTGACAAGAAGTCACTTTAGATGCAGAAGCTGGGGTTACACAAACATCAAGCGATGGATCAACCTGTTTGTCAGCAATATTAGGTAGAACGCGACTAGAGGAACAAAGAAATAATATTGGTGAAAAATTCTTAGCAAACACTTCAGCTTTGCTTTAGGCTGATGGACAAAGAGAGAGAGGGCTTGGTTAATTTGATCAGAAATAACATTGAAAAGAGTGCCGTCTTGAGATGAAGGAGAGCAATATAGAACAAAGAGAAAGGCGATAGAGTGCTAAACAAAAGCACATAAAAGAATAGTCTGTGAATTCAAACCTAGTTTCCTGACAAATGAGTGAATTTTTACAAATGTAAATGCCCATGCCAAGCATGTGACTATTCAAGTCTTTAAGAATTAAAGGAAGATAACCATCAACACTAAGATCACAAAATGAGACAGCCTGGTCTGGTGAACTTTGCAAGAAATAAGATACAACAGAAGAAAAGTTACTTCAAAGGCCATGAATATTAGTGAATGATAGGTTTAGAGAACTTGATGATGGCAATAGTTTTTTGTGTTTTTTGGTTTTTGGTTCTTAAGTCATTTTTAAATTTGTTTAAGAACTTGACTCAAAGCATAAATAGTACTCAGTACACTATTTAATAGTTCAAGCATTTGCCTCATTACTATTTGTAAACTGTAAGCTGTAACAAAGGGCTCCATATGTGGCCTCGACAATGCACACCAAAAGTATGATAAGAGACACCATTCATGCACAACATTGTACTGTTAGTACTCTGATATTTTACAACTGTTGATGGAGTCAGCCTCTCTGAGAGTTACCACAGAGTTCAGTAAACCTGACAGCCAGCCGGTCTCAGAACAATAAACTGAGTTTTAGAGCTGTACCCTCATTAGGAGATAAAAGAATGAGTTGTCTAGTCATAAAAAAGAGGCACAAGCAAAAGCCATGCATTGAGTCAAGATTTTAAACTGGAAACAATGTGTTATAAATACATCTGCACTAGCCTAAAAGATGAAGAAGGGGTGCGAGACTGGTCAACAGATAGAATCTGTTTAACCCTTAAGTCTTTGCCTAGGAGGCCTTCTTCAATACAGCAGCCGGATGCATTTAACATCAACCCAAGATAAATATTTTTATTGAGACACCATCTTTGGTCTTTACTCAACCAAGAGCCCTAAGGTTGAGGGCATTTTAAGTTAGAGTTGACTTTTCCAAGCCTTTGCCCAAAAGCCTATTTCAAGGCAGTAGGATATGAAGCAGATTGTACTGGGTTACATGTTACCAGTTGCGGGATTTCATGACCTGACTTTAATTTACTGTTTTTCTAAATTGGCAGCCCTGATGCTTGATCGCGTTTAGCTTTAGACCAAAAAGAGTTTCCTGACTTACCTATTTATCTTGGTATAATTCATAATTCCATAAACTATTTTAACATAATTAATAGATTATTATTTTGTATTTGAATACCCAATGAAACATTACCTGTGTCTAATAGCTCTGATGATGATTTATCTCCACTTCATAAAAAAAAATGTAAACGAAAAAACCAATCTCTACAGAAAATATGCACACATATGAAGATTTGGAAAAGAAATGTCTAATTGCAAATTAAATAGATTTTTGCATAAAACTTTTTGCTTTAATTTGGCAGCAAACTCTTACAAGTGATGATCAGCAAAAGCAAAACATTATCCAAATAAAACTAAATTTTTTTATTATTTGTGAGTCGCAGTGTTTTGAACTATGTATAATTTATGAGAAAAAGCGCAATCATTTGCTATCATCAAACGATGGAAAGGTTTTTATCATAACTTAAAATTAATAGATTTTAAATATCAAATATTTGTTCTAATAAATAATAAAAAAGTAGTTAAACCTAAACAAAACAAAAAAACGCATAAAAGTTTAGTATTTGGTATGAAAAACTATTTGGCTGAAAACCATATACTATATCTAGTATTTGGTATTCAGCCAAATGGTTTGCAATACTTTGCAAAATAAAAAAAGTAAGAGCCTTTAATACATTTTCTCTATAAATAAAATGATAATTAGTTGTCTATTTTTTTGCCTTAATTTTTTATGTTATGTTTTATTATAGAACTATTATACAAAGCATTTTAATGTTTTTATAGTTAACGTTAATATGGGAAGCCTTTGAATGTGTTTTATTATGGACATCTGATCAAGCATTAGACTCAAATCTGAAATCTACTGGTTTATTTATTGTAAACAAAGTACTTCAAAATCACATCAAACTTCTCTATTCATCATTAAGTGTCAATGCATCTACAGATTTGGTTATTGCTGTTTTAAAATGCATGGCTGTAATGCTGGCACAAGGTTCTACTGCTGTTTCAGAATTTGTTTCATGCTTTGATTTCTCTCTTAAAGGGTTGAAATTTCATGCCAAAAAACGAATTAAAAAGGTTTATTTTATTTTCTTTTTAAATTTATACCTAATTGTTGTAGAAATAGCTAATCTATTTAGCGAGTGAAAAACATTTAACCCACACTCTGATAGCATTTTACGAATCATTATTGTTTAAAACCTTATTTAAGCTATTATTTAAAACCTTCTTTCAAGTTAAATTTATCCAACTAGTTCATTATTAAGTTGTATAATTTTTTATAAATTACTTTTTTTGTTGGTTATTAAATGAGATTTTGTGGCAATACATTTATTTTTTATTACATTTATTACTTCTATTTTTTATTTCAAATTGTTACTTTTTGTAATTGACTCATTTCAACATTGGTTTACATACAAGTTATATTTTTCTAAAATTGTCTGTTGCCCTAAATACTTGTAAACAGGGCCAGCGCAAACACATTTGCTGAATTTTTTTTTTAATTTGCTGACTAAATTTTTTTTTAAATCATTAAATTTAATCATTCTAATAATAGTAGTAGTAGTAGTAGTAGTAGTAGTAGTAGTAGTAGTAGTAGTAGTAGTAGTAGTAGTAGTAGTAGTAGTAGTAGTAGTAGTAGTAGTAGTAGTAGTAGTAGTAGTAGTAGTAGTAGTTAGTAGTTGTATAAAAATGTGCAGCACATTTAAACAAGGGTTAAATAGTGCGGAGCAAATCAACAGTAGATGATGCCCTGCGGCAGTTTTGTTAATTAATTGTCCAAATTGTTAAACAATATCTTAAACAATTCTTTGGTATAAAATTTGTAAAAAAGTGATGTCTAGGCTGATAATTTCCAGTCTTCGTTGTGATCTAATTTGATCAGCAGGAGCTGTAATAATTATTTGTGGTTTAATCCATTGTATATTATTGATGTGTATGATATTTTAAATTGCTGAATCATATCGCTACACTTACGTCTACTATCTAATGGGGTGATGTTAAATTTTTGCATCTAATTTTATAGTTAATTTATTTTATTGCATGTGGTATTTGTGTCGCACAATGTGGAATTGATTCAAAAAGATTTATATCTTTTTGGAGGTGAGGATTCCATGCGTGCACTGCAAATTTAAGGTGTGGATGAACATAGCAAGTATATGATTTCTTCCAGAGTAGTATAAAAAGTGGATTCTGGGCCAAAAGAATTTATGGCTATTTTACAACCATAAATTATACTATTGTACAAAAAATTATGGTTACATCATAACCTTAATTTCTAAGCCAAAATAAAAAATAAAAAAAAAATAAAAATAATATAATGGTAGTATAACAACTATAATTAAGATATAAATTATGGTTACATCATAACCATAACTTCTGAGCCAAATAAGAAAAGTAATAATAGTAGCATAACAACCATAATCTATATATAAATTATGGTTACATCATAACCATAATTTCTGAGCTAAATAAAAAAAAATTAAATTATAGTTATATCACAACCATAATTTATTAATATATTATGGTTGCATCATAACCATAATTTCTGAGTCAAAAAAATTATTTTATAAAAATTTTTTAATTTTAAATCAATTTTTTTAAGTTAAGCGTAATAGTAAAATTCTCCTTTTAAAGCATAAAAACTTCCAGACTGTCCAATTTAATCATCCCCGGAGTTTGTAACCACTAATCTTTTTCCATTATTTTTTACATACTTATCAATTCTTTATTGTCAACCCATGAGTTGAACATCTCAGGGTACCCATACCACTTTACTAATGATTTGTTTTTTGAGTTTACGTATAACTTTTTCAATCCTAAATATTTTTTTTTGTTTTTTGCAGTTCTTGTTCATTAAAGTACCTTATATTTCTTTACCATTATCGTTAGTTATTTTATACGTCAGCGGATCTGTGAACTGAATCTTTGACACAGTAAAAACCTCCTCAGTCCATCGCGGTGTGTACCCTTTTTCAAACGTTACCTTCTTTTTAGTTATCCTAACTCTATCACTAATTGAAAACCTTGGTTTAACGGGCTCTAATTGTACCTTTCCATTTAGATTCAACGAAACAATATTCTCATTCTTTTTATCGCTAGCTGTGACTGGTGTCATTTTAATTGAAGAATGCCTTTTGTTGTTTTATTTATTTAACATTTCATCTAAAACATTGATATGTTTTCTTGTAGAATTAGCTGAAAAGTACTTAACCATTTTCTCTTTCATTGTTCTATTCCAATGTTCAACTACAAAACTTTCTTCATTTTCAGTTAAATATAACTGAACACCCAGCGCTTTAACGTGCTTATTATAAAATTCTAAGCCTTTATCCACCCATATCTTATTACACCTTTCTTTAAAGATTTTATTAAATGCATCAGCAACATCAACTCCAGTTTTACTCTTCAATTGAACAATCCATCCGTCCTTTGAAAAAACATCACCATTAATAAGTATTTTATAGCGTCATTGAATTTAGAAAAAGATTGCATGTTGACTAAATCAACAGCCCATATTTCATCAATTCTATTTACTAAAACTTTTCTTTTTCTGAAATGTTTTACAACTGATCTATTAAATTGGTAGTTTTTTTGAACACCCAATCCAAACTTTGCTTTAGTTGATATGGTAGGTTTTATAATACCTCGTTCAATTCTTTCACGTATTGTTGGATACATTATAGCATCCATTTCTTCAAGCATAATTTTATCAGCTTCATTTCTTTTTGCTATATTTGTAAAGTATTTACAAGTAAGACCATGATGGTAAACTGCATTATCAACTCTATCTACAGGTTTACTCCATTCTTTATATGTGTCAGTAGAAGTTAATTGTTCATTTAAATTAGTACCAGGACCTGCAAAGTTCATACCAGGTAAATGCATTTCCCCTGGGAACTTTGACCATGGCAGTTTTATTTTACTTGTTGCTGAATTAATTGAACTAAATGACCCCCTGTTCTTGCTGATACAAATGTAGTTTTTGTCTTTCCGCAAATTGCCCAAGTTCCACGTTGCATAATTTTTTTTTGTTTTTACTTACAACATTTTGTAAGTTTAGTGTATTTGTTTTGTTTTTACATTTAACACAGTACATGTTTTTATATAGAGTAAATACAAAAATAGATATTATAGTTGTTATTCACATTCCATGATAACATGGAATATGAATAACAATAAGGGAATAATAATAATAAGTTGTTACCTAAAAGTATAAGAGGAATTATTGTTGGAAAGTCAGGTTGCGGAAAAACTACTTTACTATTGAATTTACTTTTAAGACCTGAATGGTTAGACTATAATAATTTACAAGTTTTTGGAAAATCTCTTTTTTAGCCAGAATACAAAATATTAAAACAATCTTTTGAAAAAAAATTACAAAAAAAAGTTATTCTTGAACTATTTAAGTTACAAGACAAAATAGAAAAATTAAATGAGAAAACAGATATGGAGTGTAAGTTTTTTGAAACAGCTGAGGATTTACCAGATCCTGAAGATCTTGATATTCATAAAAATAATTTGATGATATTTGATGATTTACAATTAACAAAACAAAATAAGTGAGAAAAATATTATAGAGGAAGGCATAGTAGTATATCTATCTAGCACAAAATTATTTTAAGTTACTAAGGCAAACTATACGAGAAAATACAAATTTTATTTGCTTATTTCCACAAGATTCAAAAAATTTAAATCATATTTATAAAAATCATGTTTCAAGTGATATGACAAAAGATGAGTTTATAAGATTTTGTAAGGTCAGAGCTTCATGGATTTGTTATTATAGATCTATCTTCTAAACGAGATTATGGAAAATATAGTAGTGGATTAGATAATTTTTATATACCAGCTTGTGAATTTCGAAATATTGTCTTGTATATAAAAAGAATGTCTTTTAATATATTATCAAGTGGAAATGGCGGTAACATAAAAACTAAGTTTGCTCCTATTATTCAACTTAAGCAAGATAAAGAATATGAAATGGCTTTAGTTAGTTTAGAGACATCTTACAGTTTTCTTAATATTGATTCTTGAAACAACAATTTTAGATATAGCACAGATAATGGAGGAACTTGACATGATATAAACATTCCAGAAGGATGTTATGAGATTACTGATATAAATGGATATATTCAATTGATTATGTCAGAAAATGAGCATATAAGCGCAGAAGTTGCAGATATTAAACTTGAAGGAAATAATAATAGATTAAGATCAGTTTTAAATATTGCATCTGGTTATAAAGTTGATTTTACAACTTCAAATTCAGTTAGAACTGTTTTTGGTTTTAACATTGGAATATATTCATCAGGTTACCATGAATCAACTAATATAGTAAACATATTAAGTGTTAATAGTATACATGTTGCAAGTGGTATAATAGAATCATCCTATATAAATGAATGAACAGAAAACGTTATATATTCATTTTTCCCAACTGTAGGTCCAGGATTTAAAATTGTTCAAGAGCCCTTAAACTTACTTAACTTATTAACTTACCAGTAACACTAAAAAAAATTTCAAAAATGGAAACTAAATTGCTTGATCAAAATGGAAATTATAGTTGATAAAATTTCCGAAAGTGATATTGTGTACTTAAAAAAGAATGGACAAGAAGTTAAAATGACAGCTGCAGGATCTGGTTTATATTTGAGACCATGGAGTAAAGGAAATACTGTAGGCGATGGAATGTACTTACATAGTGGGAATGGATATACATCAGCAGGCTCTGGTTTATTATTAGGACCAAATTCACCATTTGCTGATATTCCATTTTTGAATATGATTCTCCGATTTTTTTGAAAATCTTTTTTCACATATATAAAAAATTAAAACGTCAAGAAATAATCCGCTAATGCATAAATTTATAAATAAATATAAAAAAGTTGAACTTCCTCAAATACCTTTGAAGCCACACAAAGATTTAGAACACCCTTCAGTATTAATAAATGAGAATAGATATGAAATATTTGCACAACATGATATTACAATGAAATCTTTATCACATCAGTATATTCTTTTAATGTTTGGTGTAGCAATTAATAAAGGTGTTGCATTAGTTTCATTAAAACAAGAATTTAATTAAAAATGTTAAGTTTACAAGATTCTGTAATATCAGAGTCTGTTGCTGCTACTGTAGTAAATGTTGGTAATAATTCTGTTTCTGATATATTAATTAAAAAAGGAGAAGGTTTATGTTTTATTAATTTATTGTAAATAGTTTTTGAAAATATTTTTTTCCCCTTGTTAAAAATGGAATATAATTATAATAAAATATATTCAACTCTTCCAGGTGCACCTGATGAAAATCAGTCACCTGTTGAAAACCAAGCTCATGTATATTGTCTACAAAAAATTATTGAGATTCAAAAAGAAATAGAGTTTGAGAGGGAAAAGAGAAGAGCTGTAAAAATAATTTCAGCAGTTGATAATGTATTACTAGCAAGCACCATGGCACTTGGAACTATTGGAATTGGTTTTTTGACAACAATAATTGCAGCACCAGTAGCTATTGTATGTGAGGGTATAGCATTAGGAGCAGGTGTGTTATCAATAATAGGTGGACAAATTAATAAAAAATTAAATTTAAAAGCAGCAAATCATGAAAAGATTAAGGTACTTGCTGATTCAAAACTAAATACAGTAAGTGATTATATTTCTAAAGCTTTAGTAGATGAGCATATAAATGACAATAAATATGAATTAATACTTGGTGAACTTGAAAAATTTCAAGTAATGCTTGAACAAATTAGAACAAAAATAAAAACTAAAATTGATGAACAAACTAAGGAGTCATTAATTAAACAAGGAAGAGATGAGGCAAATAATATACTCCAAAGTAGATTTAGCAAAAATGTAAACGAAAAAATACAAAATATTTTTTTAAAATAAAATGTAAAAAAAAACATAAAAAAACGTAAAACATGAAACGCAAAACAAATGTAAAACATAAAACACAACATGTGTTTTTTTTATTTTATAGTAAATAAAATGTCATTTCTAAAAATTGAAGATCCTGAAAAAAGAGATTTTAAATTGTTAAAGAATTCTTAGATAGTAAAAAAAGAATACAGCAGAATAATTTATATGAAAAGATGGGTGAAGCTAATTTACAGTTAGACTTGACAAAATTGTACAAGCCATTAGTTGATAGTCAAGCTTGAATATAGGAAAACATATCTAAATTACACGATCAAACTAATAAATTTGCACTCACTTTTTCAAATGCTTATCCTGAAATAATGGCTAAGCATGCATATAAAGAACTAATGCCTTCTTATGAAGAAACCACGATCTTGAGGTTCGGAAACTATAAACCCATACAAACCAAGGTCATCTAGGAGTGGAAAATACAGAGAAATAATAGCTCCAATTTGGAGAGATATAAACAAAAAATGAGAAGCGTGAATCAAAAGGAACTGGATTATAAGCTGTAATTCTTCCTAGCAACCCTAATGCACTAGTTAAAATGCTTGAATTAGGTATAGCTGCATGGAAAGCAGGTAATACTGGATCTAGATATGAAGCTGTTGCAATTTGTGATGAATTATTATGGCAAGGTGTTATAAATAGTGAACAGTATTAATTGATACAAAATAATTTATAATTACATATATCTCAATGCATATGTATATATATATATATATATATATATATATATATATATATATATATATATATATATATATATATATATATATATATATATATATATATATATATAGTACATAAAAAATGCTAATTATTCATACTAAGAGATATGTAAAGAAACATGTTGCTGGAGGAAGTGATATATTCGACAGCAGTGATATAATGGGCAGCAGCGTCAAAAGCAACAAGAGTAGCATCAGCTATGTTGAAGAGGTTGGCTGCAAGTGAATTAGGAAAAACTGCAATAACTGCTGCTAAATCAGTATGAAAAGAAGTTTCTACGCCAGCAATAGAAGCTGCTAGCAATGTTGCAGTTCAAAAAGGAAAACAACTGATTGAAAAAGCTTCTTCAAAATTAGTTTCACAACCAAATACTGCTATTAATACAAAAAGTAAAGAAATAATTTCAAATTTAATAAATAATGGAGATGAGGTAACAACAAATATAAATAAAATAATGATGGGGGCTGCGATAAAAAATCAACAGAAAAAAATCTCAAGTGAAAACGCTATAAGAATAGAAGATCTAATTAAAAAAGGACGCAGTCTTAGACTTAGATAATTTTTTATACAGTTATTAGTTGGCAAAAAAATTTTTTTTTATAATGTATATAAAAAAAACAAAATGTCTGAAGTATTAAATTTTACACAAATCCTAACTGTGGGTGAAGAAATTGAAAGATTTGAATTCCATGATAATGAGCCAATGGCTTGTACAAATCTAAATAGTTCTGGAGAAATAAGAATCAACGTTGAGCAACGAGATTTGTTCACACTTCCGTCTGAGGCTTTTCTCTTGTTTAAAGGAAGGCTTCTTAAAACTGATGCAACAGCTTATGCTAATGCAAATGCAGTGTCACTTACAAATAATGGTATTATGCATTTATTTAAACAAATAACATACCAATTATTAAACCAAGAAGTAGAAGCTGTTTATCATCCAGGTCAGGCAACTACAATGTTAGGAATGCTTAAATACCTAAACGACTTTCAATTAGCACAAGGATTAAATCAATTGTGGTATAAAGATTCTACAACAACAGCAGTACTTGCTGATAACCAAGGGTTTGCAGTAAGACAAGCATACATTATTCAGAAACCAACTGCAAAAGGAACATTTTCATTTAGCATACCTTTAAGGCACATTTTTGGATTTTGTGATGATTACGGCAAAGTTATATATAAATTTAAACATACACTAACTCTTGTAAGAAAAAGTGATGATGATGCAATTTTTAGACTTGCTGCTGTAGCTGCAGGAAAAGTTAATCTTGATATAATATCATTGTTCATACCACATGTGATCCCATCAGATGTAGAAAAGATTAATCTTTATAAAACTATTGAATCAAAAGTGACACTTCCAGTATATTTTCATGCGCGGCAGTGTGATACTATATCTGTTCCACAATCTACTACATTTTCTTGGAGACATCTCCTGGAAAGGAGATGTAAAGTGAGTGTAAAGACATCTCCTGAAAAGCCAAGATACATCCTTGTTGGATTCCAAACAAATAAAGATGGAAACCAAGAACTTAATCCTTTAATATTTGATCATTGTGACTTGAAAAATATGTACATTATGCTTAATCTGGAAAGATATCCTGCAGATTATAATTTATCATTCCCAAATCATCAATTTTATAGAGATGCATCTGTGTTTAGTGAAAAATTTTATGGAATGAATGAATTGATCACAAAAAACAACATAACTCCTTCTGGCTATGAACATTAATACCCACTTATGGTTTTTGATGTTAGTAAACAATCAGAAAGATTAAAATCATCAGTAGTAGATGTACAAATTAAATCAACATTTAATGCAGCTGTTCCAGCAGATACTTAAGCATTTGCTGTTGTAATATCTGATAAATTGTTACAATTTCAATCAGATGGAAATAAAATAAATATTGTTTATTAAAAATTTTTTGAAAATAAGTTAAATTTTTTTTCTTTTTATGATAAAATGAATATAAAATATACAAAGAAAAATTTAAAAAATCTATTAGAGGAAAATAACATTTCAAAAATATCTGACAATCTCGCTACATTGCTAATGATTGCTATGGATAATGGGTTATTAAATAAAGAATCTAT
This sequence comes from Hydra vulgaris, assembly GCF_038396675.1. Lineage (NCBI taxonomy): Eukaryota > Metazoa > Cnidaria > Hydrozoa > Anthoathecata > Hydridae > Hydra > Hydra vulgaris. The sequence goes on along the minus strand of NC_088922.1, from coordinate 63,611,622 downwards.
TATGACTGAAGTGAAAGAAGTAAATGAGAAAAGATCAGTTGGTAGACCTAGAATACATTCAGTAAAATAAGTAAATGATAAAAGACCAGTTGGGAGACCTAGAAAAAATCGTGAAACACCAGAAAAAATTACAGATCCAAAATATGAAAGATTAAAATCAATTAGAAATAAACCAGTGTCTATTAAATTAAACCAATTCTGGATATAGCATCTTCAACAATTTTAACCCCTACACCTTTTATTGCAACAATACAGCAATATCTCAAAAAGAATCAAGTAATATATATAATTCTATTGCAGATTGGATTACATCTTTAGGTGAAAAAGGCTATGATGCTTTATCATTTATGAATCTTGTAAAAAATAGTGCGATTAAAATACTAAATGAAAATAGAAAATCAAAGGTTTATATAGTTCTCTCTTGTGAAATGGAGTGTTCTGATATTAAAATAGGAGAAACTAAAATCACAACTGCTCCATTTGTAACGATGAATCAAGTTGTATTAGAATCAACAGATTTTAATGAATTATATGAAATATCAAAACTGAGAATTCTAGAAAATTTATCATCATTTCAACGGTTAGGGTCAAGTTGGAGGTTTGTTTCTATTAAAAAGATGGATATAAATATTATTGAGTATAATCCTATTAAAGCTAAATCATACATTCCACTTGATAAAAATTTAGCAACTAAAAAGGCAATAATTTATATAAAAAATGAAGATAATGAGTGTTTTAAGTGGTGTATTGCAAGAGCATTAAATCCAACAGATAATCATCCTGAAAGAGTAGATAAGGAGCTTAAAAATCAAGCTGAAAAAATAAATTGGGAAAAAATAGAATTTCCAGTATCATTAAACCAAATTACACAATTTGAGAAAAATAATATAGATATCAGTGTCAATGTATTTCAATATGAAAATTTATCAGTTCATATTTTACGTGTGTCAAACATTCTGTTATTATATTAAATGTTTAGACGAAAGTATTTATCAAAGCAGTACAGTTACATTTGCTGTGAGTAATGAAATGGATGTTGCACAAGTTTTTGTTGACAGCTTAGAAAAAGGTATTAAGAAAATTTATATGATTAAATTTCCAAAAAGGATGATATATACTCCTGAAAACAAGGATGATTTTAATGCTGCAAATTCATGTCACTTCTGTGGAGAAGATCTTGAAAAAGATAATGTACTGGAAAATATAGAGGTGCTGCTCATCAAAATTGCAATTTAAAATATGTAATTCGAAAATTCTTTTCAGTTATACTTCACAATTTATCTGGTTATGATTCTCACTTGTTTATAAAGAAATTGTCAGGAGGAAAGTTGAGTTGTATACTAAACAATGAAGAAAAATATATTAGCTTTTCTAGAGAAATTAAAGTTGTGAGTTTATTAATAAAGATGTTGAGAAAGTTGAAATTAAGCGTGAATTCCGTTTCATAGATAGTTATAGATTTATGTCTGATGATTTAGCAAAGAATTTAACAAAAGATCAATGTAAAAATTTTGGAAAATTATATTCAGGTAAAAAATTAGATTTTTTACTAAGAAAAGGTGTGTACCCATATGATTGGGTTGATTCTATTAATAAATATTCTGAAATACAATTACCAACAAAAGAATTGTTCTTTTCAAAATTAAATGATGAAGATAAAAGTGATGATGATTACTCACATGCACAAATTGTATGAAATGAGTTTAATTGTAAAACATTCAGAGATTATCATGATTTGTACAACGTTTCAGATATGCTGTTACTTACTGATGTATTTGAAAGTTTTAGAGATGTTTGTATTATTTGTTATAAATTAGATCCTGCTTGGTATTATACATCACCATAATTAGCTTGGGATGCAGCATTAAAGAAAACAAAAATAAAATTAGAATTGCTGAGTGATATGATATGATATTGATGATAATGCAAGGAATAAGAGGTGGAATTATTGGAATATCTAATAGGTTAGGAGCTTCTAATAATAAGTACATGGATGATGTGTATGATCAAAGCAAACAATCAACATATATACAGTATCTAGATGCTAATAATTTGTATGGGTGGGCAATGAGTAAACCACTTTCTACACATGGTTTTAAGTGGATGGATGAAAACGAGTTAGTAAACTGGAAATTAATTTCCTGCATACGAGAAGTTGATTTAGATTACCCTGAAAATCTACATGATGATCATAATGATTATCCACTTGCACCTGAAAGAATAGCTATTGATAAAGTTAAAAATTAGTGCCTAACTTGAATAATAAGAAAAATTATATAGTTCATTATGAAAATCTTAAATTTTATGAAAGATAAGGATTAAAGATTACAAAAATTCATAGAGGTATAAAGTTTGAAGAAAGAGCATGGTTTAGTGAATACATTGAACTAAATACAATTCTAAGAATTAAAGCAACTAATAAGTTTGAAAAAAACTTTTTTAAACTCATGAGTAATTCAGTATTTGGAAAAACAATGTATAGAAAAACAAATATTGAAAACAGAGTTGATATTAGGTTAGTTACGAACAGAGATGCAGCTGTTAAATTAGCATCTAAACCCATCTATAAAAGTAGAACAATTTTTAATGAAAACTTAATAGCAATACATATGAAAAGAACAAAATTACTTTATAACAAACCACTTTACTTAGGTATGTGTATATTAAATTTAAGTAAAACACTAATGTATGAATTTCACTATGATTACATAAAGAATAAATATTCTGATTGAGCAAAACTATTATTCACAAATAGAGATTCTTTATTATATGAAATAAAAACAGAAGACTTTTACGCAGATATTTCTAAAGATATTGAAAGTAAATTTGACACTAGTGAATTTGACCCAAAGCACCCAGCAATTAATAATGTAGGTTTTAAAGATGGTGCTAATAAGTTAGTATTATGAAAGTTTAAAGATGTATCAAAAGGAGCACAAGATGAAGAATTTGTAGGACTCAGATTAAAGTTATTTTCTTACAAAGTACACAGAAAAAGTTAACAAAAAATGTAAGGGGGTAAAGAAAAATGTTGTAAAAAAATAAATAACACATGAAAATTACAAAGATTGTTTATTAAATAAAAAGATTCATATTAGGAAAATGAATGTAATAATATCCCATTTACATGAAGTTTACACAGAAGAGATCAATAAAATAGCATTAAGCTCAGAAGACGATAAAAGAAGATGGTATACACACATATGGACACTACAAACAGAAAGAAGAAAAAACAATAATTTATAAGTCAAAGAGGTCAAAGAGGCTAAGTAGGTCAAAGAGGTCAATAAAGAGGTCAAAGAGTTATATTAGAAGATGGTAAACACACGTTAGGATATGGACACTACAAACTAAAAGAAGAAAAAACAATAATTTTCAAGTAAAAATGGAAAAGATTAATAACAATTATCATAAACATATCAATGTTGAAGGAATAATTTTACCAAATGAGCCACTAACAAATATTCAATTGATCAAAGCAGCAAAAAAACTAAAAATAAAACATTTTAATGATGTATTTGTAAGAGATGAATTACCTAAAAATAAGAATGTGGAATATTAAATAAAGGAGATACAAGTACGCGGGGATTTCATTGGATTTGCTGGTACAAAGACGTAGATAAAAAAACTAAAAAAGTTTTGACTCTTATGCACAACCACCACCAGTTAAAATTGTTAATTATTTAAAAAGTCCCATTTATTATAATAGTGAAAGAGTTCAGTTTGGAAATACCTCATTCTGTGGACACTTGTGTGTATATGTTTTAAAAAAACTAGATGAAGGATTTAATTTTCAGAATATTATTGATAATCTATGGTAAAAAAAATTTTCTATATATATATATATATATATATATATATATATAATTAACTGTTAAAAAATTCAGACGCTATTGAGCTGAAAATCAAGTAGCAAATGGTTTAACAACATCTCAAGCTACTAACTTTATTAGGAGAGATGGACAAAATAATGCAACTAGTAATATTAACATGAATTCTAATAAACTGATAAATTTAGCAGAACCTACTAACTCAAATAACGCTGCTACAAAAAATTATGTTGATAATATAATACCTAATCCTAGCAGTTTAGAAATAATACCAAATTCAAAATTAACATGCATGGGAGTAAAATCGCAGACTCTTGCACCAAATACAGGCACTGATGGAACAGCAATTTTTATTCAAAATAGTGGTCCTGGTATTCTCAGAAAACTATGGTTAGCAATTACAGGAACAAGTGCTACTGGAACTGTACCAGGTAACATATTTATTAAAATATACGTAGATAATACACTTTGCATAGAAAATTCTTCTTCTTCTACATTTATTAATGGAATAAACAGTATAGGTTTAACCACTGATTTTTTATTTTCTTCACTTGGTAGATCATATTATGCAAACTCTTTACAAGATTGTAATGTATCTACTAATACTGGATTAGGAGGATACTTTAGACTTGTTTTACCATTTAAAGCCAATCAAGCAATTGAATTGCTCAATAAAACTGGTAATACACTAACATATTGGCTACAACCTTTTATTACATTAATTCCATTAATACCACAATCAATTTCATCTCCTAATTTATACTTATCAACATTTAAATATTTGAATACAGTTTATGGTTGAGAATATATATTATTGGATACTGTAGGTAATAATAATGGTGTTTATTTAAAATATGCTAGATTTCATATTGTTGGTGCATCTGGAAATTGGTGGGAATCAAGAGATGTCATACACGTCGCACTCAATTCTTCTGTAAATACTAACTCTGTTATACAACCTTGGATGCCATATAACTATAATAATTATACAATATTTCCTGGATATGATGTTAATAGTTCATGTTTTTACTGTTCATCTGGTTTAGAAAATTTTATCTTTTTTCCTGGAATGGTGCTAATGTAGCCTCATTTAATAATACATCATCTGGACTATTGTATCAATCAAAAGCACTAATTGATCCTACAACTACTATCTCATTTTACGCAAATTATACCGATTCTATGCCTAGTGTTGCTGATGGAAGAAGATTAGTGGTTACATTAAACTCTGGGGATGAACAAATTAGACAATCTGGAAGTTTTTATGCTTTAAAAGGACAAATTTACTATTATTCTTAACTTAAAAAATTGATTTAAAATTACAAAAAATTTTTAAAATAATTTTTTTGGCTCAGAAATTGTGGATATAATGTAACCATAATATATTAATAGATTATGGTTGTGATATAACTGTAATTTAATTTTTTTTATTTAGCTCAGAAATTATGGTTATGATGTAACCATAATTTATATATAGATTATGGTTGTTATACTTCCATTATTATTATTTTTTTTGTTTGGCTCAGAAATTATGGTTATGATGTAACCATAATTTTTTTGTATAATAATATAATTTATGGTTGTAAAATAGCCATAAATTTTTATGGCCCAGAATCTCCCTTTTATGCTACTTTTCAGAGATTAACATCATGACTGACAAAAGCACATTTCATTTGACTAATTAATTTATAAGCTAATGAGGCAGCTTTACATGCTTGTGCTGAAGATTTAAGACTGAATGCTATTAAAACACCAAGATCTTGTAGCTGGTTTTTGCAAGATTAAATCTCATATTAGTATTGTAATCAGCAAGAGTGTAGTTTGACATAGGATTGTTTTTATCAATGTGCATAGCTTTACATTTATCGATATTAAGATGCATTAGTCCATGTATTAGTCCAGTTAATAACTTTGTCTAGATCAGTTTGGAGTATACTTACAGGGTATTAGCCAGAAAAAAAATTCATACAGCGTTTTAGCGAAATTGGGAATTTAGGTGCGGCTAAAAAAAAAAAGGTCATTACATTCTGACATTTAAAAAAGTAGATACAATTTTTTTAGATACAATTAAGTTTCAATAAAAAATTTCTATGTTTGCTGGGTTATTCATAGGAATATTTTTCTGTTTTATTTTTCAGGAACATTTTTATATTCAACTTGTTTCATTTTGAGCAATTTTCGTCAGTTTTCTTTTTTAAATTGCTTCTCTCCTTTGTTTAATGTTATTGAGAGAAAACTAGAACAAAAGACAATTGTTTGCAATTTTAATGAATGAGTTAATAAATTTATTTATTGAAACTTTGATCTACTTTAATTGCGTAAATCGCTTTTAAATACAGTTTTAAAAGGTTTAAACGATTTGTTACATATATTTTCTTCTTTTATTTTTATTTTCATTTTTAAATTATAAATGTAAAAAAAATGCTAAATAGTATTTAAATTTTAACAAAACATTTTTGACGATTTCCAAGATCCTCTTGTAACTTTTTAACTTGCTAAAACAACTTTTTAACAACAGTTGATAAAAAAAACTATACATTATACTTAGGAATGCCAGAGTTTTACCACTTTTACAAAGCAAAACACTAAAAAAAAATTATTACAGGTTTGTAAAATCCGTAAAATTGTAATTTTTGTAAAATCCAGACGTTTGACAACCCTAATTATATGGAAAGATTTCGAATATATCAGATTTAAAATACTTAGTATTTTAAAACGAAAAATTTTAAAATAGTTAAAAAAAAATTTTAACTTTCTTACATAGGTAATCGTATTATTGCTCATCATATTTTATATTACAATTTTTATCATAAGATAAATTCAAATAGTAAAAAACTTATTTAAATCGATAGCTTTTAAATGAAAGTTAAATTAAAGTTTCCGAAATTTTGATAACCTTATATTGAAAAATTGGTTGGCTCCCTAATTTCCGTCAAATATAATGCTACTTTTATTTAAATACTCGGTGTAGTTAAGGCAATTTACAAATTATTCGAATTTATTTATTTGAAATTGGCATGATTTTACAGGCGTATTATGTCCAAACAAAAGCTTTAGATGTTATATTTTTTTTCGCTTCAGGTTTTTTTAATATATGAAGAATTTTTCTCTTTTTTATATAATTTTCTAATCCTTTTTACTACCCCTAATTGTGAATACAAAGAATACCATTTTGGAGCCTTTAGATCACTTTCGCTCATTGGCGTTAACATGAATTTAGTTAAAATCTTTTGAAAAAGTACCTTAATTTACTATAGATCCTAGTTCTAATCGTTTCTGACCTATTAGCTTTATATAGTTGTCAAAATATAATATTTCTATCAATTTTTACAAAAAATACAAGAATACCGACCAAAAAAGAACTTGCAATCAAGAAAAAGCGCCAATAAACGTTAAAAGTTTTTAATCTATGAAGTTCATTTTACCTAAAAATCGTATTTATTTAAAATCTTATACGAATTTGGACAAGCGAATTAGGATTTTAAGAAGATTTAGAAAAAAAAAAATCTACAATCTGGGTTTTTTCGCTTCAAATATTTATATTTTATGATACTGCAAAATTTATCATTTTATTTTTTCCGTCTTTTCATGATTCACAGACCTGATCATTTAATGGAAATATGTAGTAGTCAACAAAATATCATACAGACGCTATAGTATTTTAAAATTGCCTTAACTACACCGAGTAAGTAACAAAGACATTTAAGGCGCAGATCGATTTTTTTCAATTTCAAATATACATTAAATATCTACGTAAATTTTGAATTTGTAAATTAAAAAAGAATAATTATTGTAATTATTGTAAACATTGGTTAATAATTAATAATATTATAATATTATTTAATTATCTTCTTTCATGTTTTACGCAAATATAACATATATAATACGTTTCATTGCAAGTTTTATTTTTGATTTTTTTGTTTGTTTTTGGTTTACTTTCCCAGCTAACTTATTTTACTGAAATTATTAATAAATCTTTTAATATAAAAACGTTATTTAACTTATTTTATATTATAATGTTTATTAATATGCAAATTTTATTTGTACCTTTCCTAACTTAAGATAAAAAGCAAGAATGTAAATAAAGAGTTTTTGAATAACAAAAATAAATTAATAAAATAATTTATTAAACGTATTGAATAATTTTTACTGGAGAATAACTGACGTCAATTAAAAATTAAAAACATTTTTTTTTCAACTTTTAAATGAATGATCTTGCTTGTTAATGATGACACTTTTTTTCACTTTAAAAAATTGATCTTAATTCTTAATTGATTAACTTTTCCTTGTCGCGCGTACTAATTGCGTTTTTTACTAGTCTAGCGCAACAATTTAAATCTGAGACTGATTTCATTTTTTTTTTTTACCATGATCTTAAAAACCTTCGGGAATTTTAAACCAATTAGGAAACCGCGTTATACGCGGTGCCATCAGACTGGCTAACACCCTGAATTATACTGTTCTTGATATCTTTCAAATTTATTTTTGCAATTAATTTGTGATCAGCATACATTTTAGGTAGGACCTTGAGCGTCCTACCTAAAATTGAGTTGCTGGAATTCCACTCACATTATCAGCCCATTCCGAAATTCCGTTGACTTGCCATTTTTGACAGTTTTTTTTCTGTTTAAGTATGCATACAGGCGTTTTGGATTCTTATTGTTGGTAGCAAGTGAATGTTCAAAAGTTCGAATACATATCTTTGTTTGTATTTCAAGGGCTCTCTTTGTACTGATATAATTTCTGTAAAGAGATTAGCATTTTCTACCTGATGATATATAACGTTGCCGGAATTTGTTTTTATATTTAATTTGGTAGAGAAGGTTGTTGTTAATCCACAGAGGTCTTTTTTTATTGACTTGATTTTTTACTTATAAAGGAATCACATAACTTTTTATATTGGTCTAAGAATGTTGAGTAGCATTGATTGATAGACTTATTGGAAAATAAATAATTCCAATCAACAGTGTGGATGGATTTAGACACGGCTATATTTAACTCGATCATACTTATATTTATGACTGGATATTTTTTATAACTTATCATTTACTAGGTTATAGTTCCAAGAAATAACTGCGTGATCTTACTTTGTTGAGCCAAGTGGAACAGAGTTGGTTATATCACTGATTTGGATATTATATAATCTTTAGTGTTATTAAATGAGGTATTAGCATTTAGAAAAGTTAGAAAAGTCATTGCTTGTGAAAGTGCTTTATCATTAAGCATGTCAATAAATTTTTTACCTGGGCTAGTTTCGCTACTGTTCATCCATACACATATGTCATTAAATTATTTGATATAAGGGGAATTTAAGTCTCCAGCAATGGGAAGGCCTTGATATTTTTATATATTATTATATTATTTGATATAAGGGGAATTTAAGTCTCCAGCAATGAGATATTTTTATATATTATTATATTAATGCTGATTACTAAAGAACTCAAAAATTAAATGGATACAATAATAGTTAGTTCACAACTAAAACATCAATTAATTACGTCAAAAAATGTTTTTTCTCTCTTGTTTAAGAAATAACTAGGGTATTTCTTAAACCAGAGAATTGATCATCATTGATGCTGATTTTATAAATCCAAATATCTTTGTTAGTATTAAGAAGCATTTTCCGCAGCACAGGGATTTTTTGAACCGTGTGCTGCAGAAGTCATAAAGGCCATGGCTTTCATGTTTTTATAACAATAACCTTTGAAAATAATTATGTATAAAAAACCTGTTTAACAAGTTATAATAAGAACGCTTAAAAAAAACAGCAAATTTTGGACCCCACAGATTTTTATGTGTTCTGAAAGCCCTTGATCATGTACCTATGGGTGTTGCTATTATCAATCTTAATATTTTGTTTATAGTTAGCAAAAGTTTCTCTTACATTTCTAATACATTAAAAATTTCTGATAAATTAGAAATACCTTTAAAAAAATAAATCAAAGCTAAAAACTCAGAATAAGTTCCATCATAATCATTTATTTTAGATGCGTTACAACCTGGAGGAAATAATTTCATAATATTTATATAGTAATTTTTTAAAGTAATTTATATAAAGTAGTTAGTACATAACATACTTTTAATAAAATTAACAATAATTCAATAGGTGAATTACACTTTTTCAAATGCTCAGAATATAAAAAAAACTAGAGTAACTAAAAATTTTTTGAATTGATCTGTAAAGTGTATGAAAATTAAATATCATCTGAGAATATGGATTAGAATCAATGTTTTTTGGCAATAGCCTTCTTCTCTGAACTCTTTTGAAATCAGATTCAGGATGAATGTATAATTAAAGCACATACTTTATTGCACTAAATTATCTACATTAATCCTGTAAAAAATCTTAGTTGAACTGTTTTGCAGCGCAAGGGCATTAGAGCATTACTTTAAGTTTATTTTCACTTTGATTTTTTTCATAAAACACAAAGATACCAAGAATTCAAATGTTAGCATTTTTTTAGATAATCCTAAAGCTTGACTTCTATTATTTTCATCTAAATATCGGTCAGTTGATGTTTCTACAATGCTATTTATAATCAATGATAAAATTTTTCATAAATGTCTCTGTACTGGAAGAAAAAAAAAACTCAAAGTAAAACTTATTTAACTATAAAGCTGGCATCAAGTCAAAAAAAAAAAGATGTTCAAGGAATGTATTAATCCTATGGGCCTGGCATGGTATAAATGGAATTTGGCGATTAAGCAGATCAATTTAGTTGTGTAACATTGACTTTGCCAGACATACTATATGTTTTATATCAGACATACATACATATCATATATATATATATATATATATATATATATATATATATATATATATATATATATATATTATATATATATATATATATATGTATTCTTTTATATTCATCTTCAAGTATGCTGTTGCATACATGACAGTTTTATTCTCTTTTGTTTTTTGTTTTTGTTTATATTCATTGTAACTTCTAACAAAGTAAATCTGCAGCTTAGTAAAATTGTTCAAAAAACAGATGAAAGAGCTGTATGAACCAATAAATAAAAACAGTAATGGATAATGCAGCTGCATTTATATCTGATTATACACTACTTCTAACTGGATTTAAATGTATTTCAAACATCTGTTCTTACTGCTCTTTTATTCAACTTCTAATTTTACTTATTAAATATAGAGTGTTGTTAGGTTGTGACATTCTTTAATTGAAATGGGTTTAAACCATTTGTTATTATTGTTAGCGAAAAGTCTAAAAATAATGTATAAAATATCATTTCTGAAAAAAATTATTTTGACTAAGATAACTTAACTCATTTTTTGCAAACTAAAATATAGTGTTTGAAAAAGGGGGGGTGTCACCGCCCATGCACCTATTTCCTATAACCCATACACCCCCACCCCTATTTCTAGCCCTGCTTGTAAAAAATCATCTTTTTCTTTACTTGTTTCAAAGATTATTAATTCTAATTTATACAGGAAAACTAATTAATTCTAATTTATACAGGAAAATTAATTCTAATTTATACAGGAATTTTAAGTTTAATTAAAGATCACATTAATGCTGTGTATTCTGAGTTCTCACTAATTTTATTTTAAATTTTTTAAAAGTTGCTTTTAGCACACCTTTCATTAAGTCACTTTTCATTTAATTCAACTTTCATTTAATTCACCTTTCATTTAATTGACCTTTCATTTAATTTACCTTTTATTAAATTCGCCTTTCATTTAATTCACCTTTCATTCATTTACCTTTTATTAAATTCACCTTTCATTGAATACACATTTCATTGAATACACATTTCATTGAATTCCCCTTTTATTGAATTCACTTTTATTTTTTTTATTTTAAGTGCCCAAAGAAGTCTTATCACAGAGCACCACAGAAAAGCATTTGAAAGGAAGTTCATTCTGTTTTTTTCCTTACCAATTATAATTATGATAACTTGTAATTTTATTTTAGAAATTTTTTTATTTTTCATCACAATACAATTCTCAATTATCTTGACACATTCAAGCATCTTGCTTATTCGACTTAACAAATTATTAAATTCTTTTAAACCATTACCACCAATTCTTAACTTTGATAAATTGCTTTTTATGGACTATATGAATTTTGATACATTGTTTTACTTTCTTTTTTCTTTTTTTTTGTTGCTGTTTAGTGAGATTCATCTTAGCCTTTTGAACTTCCAAAATTTAGTTGACAACTTAAAACTGTTTTAGGTTGGCATCAAAATTTTGAAACAGAGTTTGACAAATCAACAAACTTACAAAATGTTAACAGAAATTTGACAGAAAAACAAATGCCAAGTTTGTTGACTTTATTTTTAAAACTTTTTTTTTTTTAAACTTTAAAGTCTTTAAAGGTTTTACTTTATTATTTTATTGTGAATTAATAAAAATTTTTGTTGTTGAAATGAATTTGAAGTGAATTTAAACGAAACAAAAAAAATTTCCAAAATAAAGGTATTTATTCAATTCATAATCTGTCTCGCAATAGCTTGAAAAAACCAGATTCAGTGTGTTGTTAGATATTTTTTCTGATTGTTGAAAGGTTGAAATGCAAATTCAGGATATTAACAAATTGGTTTTCAGCCTTGGTAGATAGCTAGATCTATTTCATTTTATTATATTCTAATCTATTTAATCTAATTGCTGTTCTTACTAAAGTTTACATTTTTAAACTTGTAGACCAATAATATCCATTTCAGTTTTTCTCTATATTTTTGCTTATTTATTTCTGCGTTTACTACTTTTTACCTTGAAATTGGAGTTGATCTTTAAAGACAAATAGTTTTTGCTTACAGTTACTTAAAAGTGACACAATTTTTGTGTTGTTAAGATATTTTGGTTTCTAATAACATTTTTCTAAAATCCTTGTTTTGCCTTCAAAATTAGTCTCAAGGTTTTTGAAAGCATTTATAACTCAAACAGTTGTATTAGTAATTCCAAAGAAAAATTCATCATATCCATCATTTTGGATGTTTTTGATGAATTTCATAATTGTGATTTTTGTAGTTGTCAAGGTAAAAAAAAGATATTATATTTGTATGTATAGTTCAGATTTCTTCTTTGAGAATAGACTTTTATATGAAAATAAAATATGTATTACAGTTGTTAAAACACTAATAGAAAGTTTAAACATTGTTAAGTTTATCATATCCAAGCTAAAAAAGCTCAAAACAAGAACACTAATTTTTACCACTTAAGAAAAACTCTGAATATATATTTTAGTTTCAGTTTTATATTTTATAAATATAAATTTATAAAATAATGATTATTTTTATAATTTTTATAAAATTTTGCTTTTTTGAGACCTAACATGATATACTTTTGAAGAACTTTTTTTTTGATAATATTAGGGACCCGTCTGATATTTAAGGGAGTTAAAGAACCTCTAAAAATATTTTTTTTCAAAATTTTTTAATTCAAGTAATTTATTGTTTTATAAAGATGGTAGGAGCAGATATTTTTCAAAAAAGTTGTTTTTTGGGACACCCTAATATATGTATGTATGTATATATATATATATATATATATATATATATATATATATATATATATATATATATATATATATATATATATACATATATATGTATATATATACATACATATACATATACATATATACATATATACATACATATATATATATATATATATATATATATATATATATATATATATATATATATATATATATATACACACACAGTATCGGACAAAATGAGTGCAACCAAATAATGCTAATTTAGTTTCTTTATATAAAAGTGGTGCATTTTTTCAATTTAGAGAAATAACTATGTAACTGTTTAGACACAAAGTTCTTCAATTTTTATTCATCACAAAGTTAATTATTTGTACACGAAAATTAATAAATTAATCAAAAGTATTAAAAAAAGTTGATTTCCTTCTGGACAAAACAAGTGCAACTCAACAAAATGTTGACCAAGCTGTATTTTGCTATCAATATTTTGTGGCGAATCCTTTATTGACGATCACAGCCTTGCATCTTCGAGGCATAGATTGTGGAATCGCTGCCCAGGCCTTTTGGATTTATTCAAACAGTTGATCCTTATTACGAACACCTTCACAATTAATTCTGCGGTTGACGATCTCCCACAGGTTCTCGATAGGGTTGAGATCCGGAGATTGAGGCGGCCAATCCATCACCGATAGGTGGTTGTCTTGAAACCACTGCTTGACTACTTTTGCAGTGTGTTTCGGATCGTTTTCTTGCTGAAAAACCCATTTTATTGACATATTCCATTCAGCATGAGGTAACATAACATCTTTCAGGATATTTTTATACATGAAACGGTCCATTATTCCATCGTTTCGATGTATTGGACCTAGACCGTTAGCAGAAAAACACCACCAGACCATTACATTGTCTCCACCATGCTTCACGGTCTTATGGCAGTAACGTAAATCGAAGCGTTTTCCGGCTAAAAAAAAAAACTCACTTCGATAAACTGTCTTGATAATACTGACTGATTGACTTCCATATACTGACTGAATTACATGTCAATTTACATGTCTCTTATATAGTAAAATGAACCAGTGTGAACCTGTTCTGGAAGATTCTAGATGCTTCTTTTCGATGCTTCTGGAAGCTTCTGGATGTGTCTGGATGCTTCTGATTGTTTCTGGATATTTCTGGATGCTACTGGATGCTTCCAGATGCGTCTTCTGGAAACTTCTGGAAGTTTCTGCATACGTCTGGAAACTTCTGGAAACTTCCTTTAATTATTAAAAAACTTCTGTGATGTTGACACGGACCAGACTTAAGAAAATGAAACAAACCAAAAAAGTTGCATTTGCTTTGTCCGCTGCAAAATGGCACTTGTCAACGAAATTCTACCTGTGTGCTGTCACCTGTCAGCTGATTGCTCATGTTATGGCATGCTATGACTCCAGACTCCAGAACTGTTTGCTGTGGTAGTATAGTTCGTTTCGTTTTTAGGACATGTAAAATTAGGAACACTTGTTAGCATTGTTCGATGTTGGTTGCAAATGTTTTGTCCAATACTGTATATATTCAGTGAGACAATGACCAATAAGTAAAGCATTTTGCTTTTAGTAAATTTTCTTAAGATTTGACTTGATTTTCTTTCTCTATTTTTTGTTTACACAAATGTTCCTTTTTATTTTTATTATTTAAATTTGATTTCTTTACAATGGTTTTATGTTTACCATGAGCTTGTTTTTGATATTGAAGCTTAAACCAGATCCTCGTACTTGTTTTGTTCGTTTTTTACTTGCCTTCTTTGTATTTGGAGATGTTTCAGCATTGTTAAAAATGTTAGAAGAAAAGACAGTTGATAATCTAAACATCTTTGCCAAAGGTAATTTTTGTTATTAGACTCACAATTAGAAAAAATACTCACAAAATAACATTTGACATAAAAGATACAGAATAACAATGTATTATTGACATAGCACAAGTGTTATTGAAAGAATAAGTTTTTTATTTAAATTATATGTTCATAATTTAGATTTAGTATCATTGGTGTTTGACGATATAAATCAGGATTCACCTGAAGTTATTGGTGCTGTTTTGAACACTTTTTTACAAAATGTAATTTATTTATATTTATTTAACTTAAGACAAAATAATTTCACCTTAGAGAATCTTTTTTTGTTTTGTTTATTTTTTCAAGATGATTTCAGATAAAAGAAAACAAAAAATCATGATAACCATAGATTGATTATAGCACTAATGGATGTTTTGATTACATTGCTTGCAAGAAATATTGAGTCGTTATAACTATGTTTTTATAATTGTTTTAGCACTTGTAATGATTAGAAAAAAAGCTGTTAATTTAATTTTGACTTGTTTGCACAAGCTTGAAGCAGAAGTATAAATGTTTTTATTAAAAATCTAATTAAGACAAATGAAATAAAAAAATTTTAGAATTTAAACTTTTAGTTTATATTTTTTTATTTAAATTTATAAAATATTTTTTAAATATTTTTATTTATTTCTACGTTTAATATGTTTGATATTTATATCCTTTTTATCATTTTGGTAATGTCTTCACTATTATTTGTTTAGGTAGTGGAAGAATCAAGTTTATTAAAAAAAATGAAGATAATATTCTTTAGTTCGTCTGTTCTTTTTAAACTTGCTCTTTTATGTAAACATAATGAAGAGAGCATTAGCAGTGTTGCACTTTCAATGTTAGAGATTCTTTGTACAAACCAAAGAAAAGGAATTTGCTTTGGAAGTAAAAAAGATGAACCGTTTACTGGAAAGTATGTTCATTGAAACAAGTTTTGTTTAGAGAAAAGTATATTAAATGTATAAATATATATATATATATATATATATATATATATATATATATATATATATATATATATATATATATATATACAACCCTCGGAATTAGGAAAAATGAGGTCGACAATAAATTGTCGACCTCAAACTGTTAGAGGTCGGCATAAGGTTAGCAAAAAAAAATTTGCTACAAAGGGGTTACCATAAAACATAGAAACATGGTCAGCAATTTTTTGCTGACCTCAAACACTTTAAGGTCAGCAGTTAGGTCGGCATTGCCGAATGCCGACCCTAATTCTGTGGGTTGATATATATATATATATATATATATATATATATATATATATATATATATATATTTATATATTTATATATATTTATATATATATATATTATATATATATATATATATATATTTGTCATGACTATTGTAATACTATTCTATATATTAATGTTTTAAGATTTTAAGATTTGATATCTTTTTATTTATTTCTTTTAATTATGAGTTATACTTGATATCAATTTCCTTAAAAAAATTTAAACCATGAACATAAAAAAAAAAACTTGAACATGAAACATAAAACTTGAACATAATATATCTACAAAATGAAGATTAACTTAACTTTGAATTTTAATTACATATTTTAATTCAATTAAAAAGCTGTTTTTGATTTATGGATCATATACTGGCTTGAATGAATTATTGCATTTAAATATTGCATTTAGGTTTTATACATTCAAGAGCAAATTTATATTATCTAAATATTTACATAATTTTTTAATTTTGATTTCAATTTTTAACCATTTTTTAAAAGATTTTTTTTTATTTTTTTTTATTTACTTAAATTTTTAACAATTTTTTTAAGATTTTTTTTTATTTCCAAATTTTTAACTTTTATTTTTTTTTTTACTTTTTTACATTTATACCCTTTTTATAAAAATAAAGTGAAACCTATTTTTTTAAAATTTAAATAAAACAAATTAAGATTTAAGCCATATTAACACATCAGATAAAGTGATGATGTGCTAACCTGAGATTTCTACTAAAAGTTGTAATTGTATTACTATTTTTAAGGTATTAAAAATAGTAATTGCATTAATGTTTTGGTATCCAAAAAATAGTAATGCAATTACGACTTTTAGTAGAAATCTCAAAACAGAAAAGATGATTGTCGTTCTTTGTAATTCTAAGTTACAGTAAGTAAAGAATTCATAGAAAATTTCAAGTCATCTTTCTTGATAGTAAATTTTCAACAGTTTAAAGAAGGCAGTTTTTTGAGACTTTTCTTTGTTCTTTAGTGTTGTTGACTAGTTAATATATATTATAACTTATGTAGTGGAAATGGTGACTTTGTCTACACTGGTACGATTTTATTATCGTATGCGGTTGTTAATGTAAGAATTTAGTTGTATTGAATTGTATTCAGAAGAGTATAACACTCCTTGCCATGATCACTACTCTGTATATTTTATCAGAGCCATGATTTAAATTGTGTTTTAGTGACTAGTATTCATGCTACACAAATATATACTCTGAACTAAAAGAGCTTAATTTGTAAAATATTTAAAGTAATTTAGGTTGCTCTAACTCATTATAATTATATATATATATATATATATATTATATATAATTAAAAGGTTGCGCTAACTCATTATAATTATAAGTAAATTTATGTCAACAGTTATTTTTACAGTGATGTTTTATAGTGAAGATATATTTTAAATTATTTTTAAACTCATTATAGATTGCTTAATCCTGTTTTACTCAAGTTTTTGACATCTATAAAGCAACATGCTTTGCTTCAAAAAAATTTATTAAAACCTCCGTAAGATTTTTTCATATTTTTCATAAGATATTTCTATGCTATAACATGTTCATAACATGTTTCTATGCTATAACTTAACATATAATACATATAATCATATAATCATACATAATATAATATAATACATATAATCACACATAATATAATATAATACATATAATCATATAATTTATTTTTTTTTTTACTTTTTTACATTTATACTCTTTTTATAAAAATAAAGTGAAACCTATTTTTTTAAAATTTAAATAAAACAAATTAAGATTTAAGCCATATTAACACATCAGATAAAGTGATGATGTGCTAACCTGAGATTTCTACTAAAAGTTGTAATTGTATTACTATTTTTAAGGTATTAAAAATAGTAATTGCATTAATGTTTTGGTATCCAAAAAATAGTAATGCAATTACGACTTTTAGTAGAAATCTCAAAACAGAAAAGATGATTGTCGTTCTTTGTAATTCTAAGTTACAGTAAGTAAAGAATTCATAGAAAATTTCAAGTCATCTTTCTTGATAGTAAATTTTCAACAGTTTAAAGAAGGCAGTTTTTTGAGACTTTTCTTTGTTCTTTAGTGTTGTTGACTAGTTAATATATATTATAACTTATGTAGTGGAAATGGTGACTTTGTCTACACTGGTACGATTTTATTATCGTATGCGGTTGTTAATGTAAGAATTTAGTTGTATTGAATTGTATTCAGAAGAGTTTAACACTCCTTGCCATGATCACTACTCTGTATATTTTATCAGAGCCATGATTTAAATTGTGTTTTAGTGACTAGTATTCATGCTACACAAATATATACTCTGAACTAAAAGAGCTTAATTTGTAAAATATTTAAAGTAATTTAGGTTGCTCTAACTCATTATAATTATATATATATATATATTATATATAATTAAAAGTTTGCGCTAACTCATTATAATTATAAGTAAATTTATGTCAACAGTTATTTTTACAGTGATGTTTTATAGTGAAGATATATTTTAAATTATTTTTAAACTCATTATAGATTGCTTAATCCTGTTTTACTCAAGTTTTTGACGTCTATAAAGCAACATGCTTTGCTTCAAAAAAATTTATTGGACCTGACAATAAAAACACTGAAGATTTGTCCTGATGTTGTTGCTCCTTATATAGGTTCTATTGATCTACAAATGGAGCCAAAATGTTCTGAACAATGGCACAATAAAATTAACTTTACAATTGAGGTTTTTATTTTTTAAGATTTTTAAATTTGTTTTTAGAAATGTTATACTGTCATATGATGTTTCATATAATCATTTTTTTCTTTCATAATATTTTTATAAATTTTTTTTTGATTTTTTTAAATTGTTTTTTATTATTTTGCATTTTTTGATTTTTATTTTCAAAATTTTTGAGGGATGTTCAAATATTTATCAAACTTTTTTTTATCAATTTTTTTTCAGTATTTGCCTTTTTCTGTTCCAGTTTCCATACTGCTTATATTATTAATTTAAATTTATGTCACATGTGAATATTCGCATCATATTTATTATTAATAGTTTGAAAAATAAAAGATAAATAAAAGTATATCCAAAATGAATGAAAATTTTCAATAAAACTGCAATACTTCATTAAATTTTTTTAAAATAAAGTTTATATTTAAAGTTCTTAAAAAACTAATTTAGTAAAACCTCCGTAAGATTTTTTCATATTTTTCATAAGATATTTCTATGCTATAACATGTTCATAACATGTTTCTATGCTATAACTTAACATATAATACATATAATCATATAATCATACATAATATAATATAATACATATAATCACACATAATATAATATAATACATATAATCATATAATCATACATAATAACACATATAATCATATAAACATGTAGTCATAACATGTTTTCATGCTATAATATGTTTCATGCATAACATGTTTCTATGCAACTTCATAACATGTTTCTATGCTATTTCATATCTTTCATAAAGTTCATGCTTCCAGAGTGACATGAAGAATGAAAACAAACTTTTTTTGCACACTATGCACTTTTTTTATTTGTTTTATTTTACTTATTTCACAAATTTATTTTAAATAAAAGCAATAAAAACATAGATAATAATATAAAATTTGCTACTTAAATTTTTTTTTTTTATTAGATTATGAAAAATGTCCCTAAGGTTTCTGATATTTTGACAGATTCAAACAAAGTTAAACCTGACAAAGAGTATTTTTTCAAAATACTAATTCCACCTATGCCGAAACGGCATTATGAAGCTGGAATTAAGGTAAATTATTTTTACTAAAACATTTTGTTTCATCAACTTTACAAAAAGGATAAGATTGTTTAAAAATTATTTTGAAATTCTAAATAAAGAATGCTAGCAGCGATGTCTTGTTAAAAACCTTGGACCTTCTTATCATTGTTTTATCACGCTGTGTTGATTTTAAAGAAATGTTTTCAGCATTACTTTTAAGTGAAGAAAAGCAGTTAGATTGGATAGACTCTTTAATTCAATCATTACCTGATATTATTGCAGTAATTAAAGTACGTCAAACATTAGGACCACAAGGACCACAGGGAATAGTTGAAAAAGAACAACAATCAAGTAATTATTTGAAATTACTTATCTTGTTAGTTTGTAATTTTTTTTGACATTTTTAGTTGTACTATTTTTATTATTTTTTAATATTTTACTTTTATGAAAATGTTATTTTTATTATTTTTTTTACTTTTATGAAAATGTTATTTTAAAAGTTATTGTAAAGCATTTAAAGAGAAAATTGTTTGTTGTTGAATTATTTCTTTAGATGTATTGGAAAGAAGCATTGAGTGTCTTTACCTCTTTCAAGTTTTAAAACCAGGAATCATTAGTGACTCTGGTTATAATATTTGCAAGCTACTTATATTTACTAATAATGAAATAAGTGCATCTATTGTTGGCAAAAGTTTACAAATTTTGCTACTTGAAAACACAAGTGTTCGTTCATGGTTAGACAAGGTGTTTTTTTTTTAGTTTATTCTTAAATCATTCTAATTATTAAATTCAAATTTAAGTTACATGGAACAGAATTAAACTGTATGCTCATCATTAGCAAGCTGTTTATAAGCTCGTCCTTAGCTAGCAAGCTATATAGCTGCAGAACTTCAGCCACAGCAGCTAAATGTTGATAACTTTTGAGAGTTTCCTATTAAAGAAATATAATATAATTATCTTTTAAAAATCATTGTGTTATGCCAACATTAGCATGTTTAATATATCACATTTGATTCAAAATGGATCTTTATTTTATAGAAAATGTCTGGCTATAAAAGTTTTTTACATCTGCTCCTTCAAGTAGCTTTACAATGGAAACATGAAATCAGTATTGTAAATTGTGCTAAAATGCTTTTTTTTAAGGTTACTTTTTTTTTAAAATTAATTATAACTTGTATATTTATGTTTTGTGTGTGTGTTTATATATGTGTATGTGTATATATATGTGTGTGTGTTTATATGTGTGTGTGTGTGTGTGTGTGTGTGTGTGTGTGTGTGTGTGTGTGTGTGTATATATATATATATATATATATACATATATATATATATATACAGTGGTGTACACTCAAACTTTTGGTCGGTTGTCAGAAGGGCGACTGAAAGTAACCATTTCGTTAATGTTGGTCACTTGCCGACTTGTTGAGTTGCCCATCAATATTTTTTATACAAATTTTTGCATTCAGCGGAGTTCGCGCATATTCTAGTTATATTAAGATAATAATTGACATGCTTGTATATATGCTATTAGTTTTTTTACTTGAAACGTTTATTTACTTAAAAAAATAGCGACTTTTTTTTACAACAGCAAAGTCTTGAGAAAAATAAAAAAATAATTTACAAATACTTTAAAATCCTTTGTGTTGTAATTTTTAAGCCTGAAAACTATTGATATTTTGAGAGTATTTTAAAGTACCGCGTAATTTAATTTAATTTTAAAGAGCGTTAAAAATCATTTAAAACTAATATAACAAAAGTTAGTTGTTGATAGAATCTAAATTCAGTATTTAGAAAAGTTTTAAGAAATAAATTTACTCTATTTCTTAAAACAATCTTATGCTTAACATAATCTTTTATTTATTTTCATTTTTTATTTTCATTTTTATGTATTTAATGTAATATTTTTAATAAAGATTATTTATTAGATACTATTTTTAGATAGATTTCATCTGTTACCAATAAAATATTTATAAACATAATTAATGTTCATAAATGTATTACATCAAAAGAACTTACGCGATATTGAGATATTAAGAAACAAAAAATTTTAAATACATTTGTAAAAAAAATTCTATCAAACAAAATCACTTCTCCCTTTTTATAAGAAAAAATAAAATTTTTAATTTGCTTTTAGATAATAATCTATGATAATCTATGATGGAGAGAAAAGTTTTACATTCGCTTAAGTTCAAAATTTTGCTTAACGGAAATCTATTAAAAACCAAGCAATGTAACTGTGTAGATAAAGAATTTTGCCCTTTGAATAACCAGTATTTGTCCAGCAATATTGTCTACTAAGTCCCCGTAGGTTCAAGTGATCATGAACATAATAAAAAAGTATATTTTGATATTAGTCAGACACCATTTAAGTTAAGATATGCAAACCATATCAAATCATTTACATTAGTTAAGTATAGAAATGACATTAGGTTATAGGGTTGCAAACCCTACAACCTGATCACCTTTGTCTCTACAAAAATATGTTATTTCATCACATAATGGTAAAAACCTGCTAAATAAAAAAAATGAAATTGTATCTTAGTGTCAGCATTCAAAAAAATTCTTTTTCTTTACTAAAACTTTTATGATTACATTTTTTTGGGAACTACTTATTATAAAGTTTGTTTTTTTGGGAAATTCTATTGCCTGTAATGCCTACATTTTGTTTATTACCAGTGATCATTAGAAGAATGGTTGAGAGATGCTAAGAAAAGGATGCCATTAGTAGAATCAAAAATTTGGAATGAGCCAGAAATCACCTGAATGACTAATATTTTTGCGTGGTAATTGTTTTTATCTATAAGAAAGCTAAGGATAAGAAGAAGAAGAATCTTACACATCATTTAATGCTCTGGTATATTATAATTATCATGTCTATTCAAGTTCTACCAATACTACTGCTTCCGCTAAGCCCTCTCTTCACTCTATCACCTTTCTCTTTGTACTTTATTGTTTTCTTTCTTCCTAAGACAGCACTCTTTTAGATATAATTTCTGATCAAATTGACCATGCTCTCTCTCTTTACCCCTCTGCCAATATTGCTGTTATTGGTGACTTTAATGCTTATCACGCTGAATGGATTGGCACTAAAGCCTAAAACTTCTGTTTTTCTGATTCGGTTTCAAGTTAAGCCTCATTCTACTCTATGGTTTTCACCCTCTGGTGCAGCTGCTTTATCTAATCATACTCATATTTTTTCATCTTTTTCAAATGAACAACTCTTGGGAACAAGCAGCTGTTTATTATTGCAAGAAATTAATGTAAAAGGTGCTGTCAGATGCTAAGCTCCATTATTCTCAGTTCACTAAATCTCGTATCTTATCTCAGAAGTTAGGCTCTATAGACTTTTGGAAAATCTTCATTAATTTTTAACTTTTGGAAAAGCATTATTAACAAAGGAAGGTCTAACATTCCATCTCTCATTATTGGGACTGATCTTATTACCTCTCCCAAGGATAAGGCTAAACTATTTTCAAAGAACTTTTCTTCTAATTTGATTCTCGGATGTTATGGCCATTCTCTTCCTTCCATTCCAATTAAAAAAGTTAACCCATTGTTAGACATTCAAATCGCTTTAACTTCCGTTGCTAAAGTCATATCTTGATTAAACTCTTCTACAGCCTGTGGTCCAGACAACATTCCTGTCACAGTCTTACAAAATTGTTCTCCAGAACTCTCTTCAATTTCCTCTAAACTATTTAATAAGTACTTGACTGAGTCTCATTTTCCTGCCTGCTAGAGAATGGCATCTGTTGTTCCAATTTTTAAAAACTCTGGTGAACATTCTTACCCCTCTAATTATCGTTTAATCTTTCTGTTATTAGCAAGGTCTTTGAGTCTTTGATAAAAAAATTTCTCACATCCCATCTTGAGTCAAATAACTTGCTGTCAGACAATCAGTTCGGTTTTCCATCCTCTCAGTCTACGGCTGACTTGCTAATTGCTGTGACTGAAAGATTTTATCATGCATTAGATGGAGGCGGAAAGGTAAAGGTTATTGCTCTTGACATATCGAAGGTTTTTGACAAAGTTTGGCATGTTGGTCTTTTCCATAAGCTTGTTTCATATGGTTTATCTGGGAAAGTTTTTGAGATTATCAAATCGTTTCTTTCTAATTGCTTTATTAAAGTCATCTTCGAAAGCCAACACTCTTCTTTATTTCCAGTAACTTCTAGGGTATCTTAAGGATCTATCCTTAGTCCTGTTTTGTTTCTTATCTACATTAATGATCTTCCCAACAACCTTACATTTAAAGTAGCTCTTTTTGCTGATGACTCAACTTTATACTCTTGTCTTGATAAAAGTCTACTCTTTTCGATCACTTAGAACAGGCAGCTGATCTTTTATCTGATCTCACTTCTGTATTTGATTGGGGCTCACAGTGGCTTGTAAATTTTAACTCCAACAAAACTCAGTTATTTACTGCAAACAACTATCGCAGTACTGTTGACATTCCTATATTGATGAATGGCAACCCTCTCACTGAGTCCTCTTCTTTGCGTCTTCTTGGATTATTTACTAATGACCTTTCATGGAAACCATATATACAATCTATTGCTAAATTAGCATCTGCTAAGGTTGCTTCTCTTTATCGTGCTCACAATTTTCTCTCTCTTGATTCCATTCTCTACCTCTACCTCTCTTTTGTCCCTGTATGGAATATTGTTGTCATATTTGGGCTGGTTCTTCTAATGATGCTCTTTCTCTTCTAGACAAGGTCCAAAAGCGCATTGTAAACGTAGTTGGACCCGGTCTATCTGCTGAGCTTCTTTCCCATTGTTGTAAAGTTGCATCTCTTTCTCTTTTCTACAAATACTATCATGGCCGCTGCTCAAAGGAGCTTTCATCTCTTGTTCCATCAACTAAAACTTATTCTCGTTTGACTCGTCATTCATCAAATCTCTATCTGTCCCTGCATGCTTTTAAAAGTTTTTATTTGTCAAGCTTTTTCCCCCACACTTCAACCCTTTGGAGCTCTCTCCCACTTCATGTTTTCTTGACTCATACAACCTTCAACTTTTTAAGTCTTCTGTCAACCGTTTCCTTGCTTTATAGCTCTATTTTTTTTTTTTTAGTAACTCCCAAATTAATAGTGGTTGCATGCAGCCTTGTTAGGAGTGAATCAGAATAAAATAAAAAAAAATTACAGATCAAGTCATCATGGAAATAATAGATGAATAATGATTATACAAAAGAGCAAGAAGGCTGAACTTGGCAATCTGGTGAACTTCACTTTTTTAACCTTGCATCCAAATTGAAAAAATGGAGTCCATGCAACTAACTGTGAAAATTATCAAGTACCATATAAGACAAACTTGTTCAGTACTTAACAGGGCACAAATCTTTCTGCTCTCTTCAGATGTGGTAAAACTGTTACAAATAAGTCAACTCACATTAAACTGACCAATGGTAACTATTTTTTTGCAGCTCCACAAATTGTTAAGAGCCTGCACTTCTCAACAAAAATCACCATTCTTACATATCAGTCAAACACAGTATAAAATAAAAGATTTGCAGCCAGTCTAAAATGTAAAGAATCAATGTAAGGCTCAAGTATTAATTAATATAGCTCTTCTGTCATATAAAATCGATTCTGTTTCATATAAAATTAGGTTTGGTTTATCAAGGCACTGAATCAAAGTAGCAAAGTATTTAAAGAGGTCAGATTATTTTTTCCTAAACTAACAGATGCCAAAGTTTTTCCCTGTGCGTTTAGTGGACCACTAAACGCACAGGGAAAAATGTCAAATGTAAAATGTAAAATGTCAACATAACCTTTATAGCTAAACAAATAATAAAATTTCATGGTCTACAAAAAAGGTTGTGTAGACAATGTTTGTACAATGTACTACAATG
Organism: Hydra vulgaris; assembly: GCF_038396675.1. Lineage (NCBI taxonomy): Eukaryota > Metazoa > Cnidaria > Hydrozoa > Anthoathecata > Hydridae > Hydra > Hydra vulgaris. Next base: position 63,585,614 of record NC_088922.1, on the reverse strand, counting down.
TTAAAGTGGTTACAAAAATTTTGTTAGGACATACTATTTATGTAGACATTTTTTGTATGTGTTTTATTGTTACATTTTTTTTCTTCTTAAAATAGCCAATAACCTAAATTAACAATTATTGGAAAATTAACCTTTTAATGATAATTTAATTCATTGGAAAATTTAAACATATCAGTTTGATATGTTTTTTATGTTTTATTTATGTGAAATGAAAACAATGATGAACTAAAGTATGATGCAAGAAAGAATATGATTCATAAGAGAAAAAAAAGTAGCTGGAAAAAGTTATTTTACTTTGTAAAATAACTGCATGCTGCTTGTTAGCAAGCTCAAAAGTAGCGCAATAATTGATGAATCCAGTAAAAATAAGTTAGCATCAGATCCACTAAATTCAAATATTCAAATAATAAAAGATATAAATCCATTACACCACCATCTTTTATGGACAAAATAACAAATCACTATGGAAACAAACAACAAATCACTAAAATAATAATGAAACAAGTTGAATGATTATTAAGTGTTGAACTTCATCCAAATGGTTAGAGATTTAAATAGCTAAAAATAAATTAAGAAAAAGACTTAGAAAAAATCAAAGTAAAAATAAAGCTTTTGAAATAAAAAATAAAAATCCAAAAGATACAGAAGTGCTTGCAGAAGAAAATAAAAATAAATGTGTAAAAAAAAATTAAGAAAGAATCAGCTCTGACTCAGAAAAAACATTGATGGCCAATTTTTTGTTTTGGAATTAAAAAGCAATATCCTTTTCTTTTTTTTTATTATTATTATTTTTTTATCTTCGCTTTCAACAAGGCCGCAAGCAACCACTAATAAAAGTTGGAAGTTACTGGAAGAGAAAAGATGAAGATTGTAGAGCAAGATAACGATTGACAGGCGACTTAAAAAATTAAAATTATATAAATCAGGAAAGCAAAATGAAGGAAGTGAATTCCAAAGAACTGATGTTTGAGGAAAAAAACTAAATAATAATACTAAAGTTTTTTGCTTTTTTACTTTATTTAAATAAAATTAAAATAAATAAAATAGATATTTTTATTCACAGTGAAGAATCATTTACAGTAGATGATTACCATGGTAAATGAAGGAAGGTGCTTAAACTTTCAAAAATTTCAAAATAAGATTCAAAAAATAATTTTACTGAAATATGATTAATAGAAATTATTTAATGATTGAGTAGAGATTTTTCACCTGAAAACCCAAAATTAAAATCTGCTATGGTTTCAGAGTTCTGAAGTTTCAAAGTTGAAAATTTTCTTAAAATCCTGGTAAATGAAGACATGACCCAACTTAAAAGATTTGTGTTTTAAAACATTTAATAGTTTTTGTACTTTATAATTATATGTTTAAAAGTTGAAAATTTAAAATATTATTATTACTGTTATATGTTATAGTTCGTATTATTATTGTTATATTTATATTATCTTTTTTGTTTGTTATTCAAAATAAAATTTTTTTAAATTTCTAGGTTTTAAATATTACGAATCAATTTGATGAGCTATATTTTGAAATTTCTACTTGGCTAAGTTATTTACTAAATCAGGAAGAATCTTTAGGCTGTGAAATATTTGCCACTAGCTGTTTAAATTTGCTTCATGATCCCTTTGCACTTTCAAATTTTTGTGGTATGTTATATTGTTAAGCTTTTAGTAATTTAAACGTTAGTTATAATTTATAGTTTACGCACACATATATACTTATATATTGTATTATATATATACACTTGCACATATACACTCATACATACACACACACTTGCATATATAAAAAATAAAACCTTTTAAAGTATAAACTAAAAATCAATCAGCAGCAACAAAAATTTTAAATTATAAAAAGTAGAATTTAAATTATGAAGAATTAAGGCATTGAAAAGTGCAGCCCTTGGTACACAAACTTTCCCTACTATTATTTTACTATTAATAATTCCTGTGATCAGGTTTCTGTTTGAGTGACATCATTCTTATAAATTAATTGCATAATAATATTTTTCTTTGCTTATTGTAACAATAAATTGATATTTATTGTTTTTAGTATCGTTATTATTATTTTTGTTGAATTTGTTGTTGTTATTGTTGTTGTATTAACATAATGTTATGGCAGTTACACACAATAAAATCTTAGTAATTGTTATTGATGTTAAAGTTAAAATTGTAATGTTTTTGATGTTAAAGTTAATATGATGTTAAATAAATTATTTATTTTAAAAAAAAAAAGAATGAAAATTTTATTGTTGTAACAAATAAATTTTTATGATAAATTTAAATTTCTGAAAAATTAATTTCTAATGTTTCTTTACACAATAAAAATAAGTCATTTTGAAACCTCAAAGTCCCTTTTAAGTTGCTGCTATAGGAATGTTCTAAATTATTAAAAAAGTTTTCTACTTTTGAGCCAAGACCCAGGTTAGCTGGATCTTTCAGTTCGAGTATGAAGGCTTCCTTCCTGATTCTTATGGAGGCTTCTAACCTGTGTTTTATGAAATCTTTTATGTCTTGTAGAGATTTTTAGCTGTAAAAGATATAAAATGGTTGTTTAGCTTTTTAACACCATTGTTAAAATTAATTTTTATTTTAAATTTTAGTGGATGAAGGATTATTGGATGGTTTGTGTGAAGAAAATAAGTATGTTATTTTGTTGTTTTTTTTACTTTTTAAATAAAAATACTTATAAAAATTATGATAGTTTTATTAACTTTTGTTATCTTTAAAGGCAACCATGCAGTACTTTAAGTATTAATATGTTATCATTGCTTTCAGGAGGTAAGTTTGTTTACAATTGATTTAATTAATTCAATTTGATACATTTATTTATTTTGATCTGACCAATATTTTTTTTTATAACAAACTAATTTAATTATAAAAGTGTGATGAAAAGAATTACTGTTATATTATTAATGTTCCAAACATCTCCATTTTTTACATTTCCCATATCTTATTTGATATTTTTGTCATTTTTCATTAAAAATTATTTAAAATTTTTTTAATAAAGAACTAACTGAAATGTATGTTTAAATGATTAAATAAAAAAAATCCGTAAATAGTTTTTTTTGGGGATATTTACAATAAAACTAAATTGTCTTATTAACACAAAACACAAATATTTTTGTGTCTTGCTACACAATAATGTGCATCAGTTTATCATGTTTGTTTCTTTTAAGTTCTTCAATTGTTTTTTTTTAGTTCTTCAGTTGTTTCTTTTAGGTTCTTCAGCTGTTTCTTTTAAGTACTTCATTTGTCTGCTCCTAATGAGAGTATAGCTCTAAAACTCAGTTTTATGGTTTTGAGGCAGGCTGGTAGTCAGGTTTCCTGAACTCTGTGGTTGCTCTCAGAGAGACTGATTCCATCAACAGCTGTAAAATATTAAATACTTATCTTTGTTTAATTCATAAAGACTCTAATAGTCACATGCTTGGCCTGGGCATTTACATTCGTAAAAGTTCATCCATTTGTCAGGAAACTAGGTTTGAATCCAAAGACTATTCTTTTATGTGCTTTTGCTCATCACCACTTCTCTCTATCACCTTTCTCTTTGCTCTATATCGCTCTCCTCCATCTTAAAACTGCAGTCATTTTGATGTTATTTCTGATCAAATTGACCAAGCCCTTTTCCTTTATCCTTCAACCAATGCCATTGATGTTGGTGACTTTGCTGCTCATTGCACTAAATGGCTTGACTCTAGTGTCAGTGCTCTTCAGGTGTTAAGGCCCACCTCTTTCCTCTTATTGTACTGCTACAATTTCCAATTGTTACCATTACTTCCAGATCTATTGCCATGACAATTCTTTAGAAAATAGACTTCTGTTTATTATTGCTAGAAACAATTGTAAAAAAGTTTAGTCTAATGCCAAAGCCTGCTATTCTTAAGTCACAAAGTCTTGTTTTTTATCTCAAAAATTAGGCTTCAGTGACTTCTGGAAAATCTTTAACAGTATCTATAGTAAGGGCAAATCTATTGTTCCATCTCTCTTGTATGGTTCAGATTTTGACACCTCACCTAAAGGCAAAGCTAAATTGTTTGCTAAGAACTTTTCATCAATCTCACTTTTTGATTCCACTAATCACATCCTGCCTGATATATCCAAGAAACAGGTTGATCCAATGCTTTACATTCGTATCACTCCTGCTTCTTTATCTAAAATGATTTCTGACAGCTTGTGGTCCGGACAACATACCTGTTAAAGTATTGCAGAAGTGTTCTCCAGAGCTGTCATCTATACTTTCAAAACGATTTAGTAAGTGCTTATCAGACTCTTATTTTCCAACCTGCTGGAAACATCAGCATATCATTCCTTTTTTTTTAATTCTGGAGAGCGATCTGAATCATCTAATTACCGTCCCATTTGTCTTTTTCCTATCATAAGCAAGGTTTTTATTTAACAAACACTTAATCAATATGGATCTTGCTCTTTTTGTTTTACTACTGATTTATTAACGGTAATAACTTATAGGTTTTATCGTGCATTAGATAGATGTGAAGAGGTTAAGGCTATCACTCTAAAGCCTTTGATAAAATTTGGCATGCTGGTCTTCTCCATAAGTTCTTGTCTTATGGTGTATCAGGTAACATCTTTAAGATTATCGAATCCTTCTTTACCAATCGTAGTATAGAAGTTGTCCTCAATGGACAGCACTCTTCTTCATTTCCTGTAACTTCAGGGTTTATTCAAGGTTCTAACCTTGGCTCTATCCTTTTTTTAATTTACACTAACGACCTAGAAATTCTCACATTTAAAGTAGTATTGTTTGCTGATAATACTACCATTTATTCTTATCTTGATAAGAAGCCAACGCTCTCTGATTGCTTGGAAAAGGCATTGAGCTTGAAAAGGATCTTACTTATGCTACAGCATGGGGCTCTCAGTGGCTGGTGAACTTTAACTCACATAAAACTCATTTTTCAGGAAATCATTGTTGCAACAATCCAGATCTTCCTAAATTTATGAATGGTAATGTACTCAACTAGTCGTCTATCCTTTTTTTTCTAGGATTAACTCTTACTTCTGATCTTTCTTGGTGACCATATATCAAATTCATTGCAAAACCTTAGCATCTGATAAGGTTGCATCTATTTATCATGCTGACTTGAAAAATAGATAACTTTGTTATGTCGGGTTCTATTTTTATCTATATAAATCTCAAATCTGTCTTTGTATGGAATACTTTTGCCATATATGGAGTGGATCTTTGAATGATGCCCTTTCTCTCACAAGGTGCAAAAACTCACAAGGTGCAAAAACGCATTGTAAAATAGTTGTAGCTAACCTTCAACTATTACCACATTGTCGTAATGTTTCTTCTCTTTCTTTTTTCTATAAATACTATTATAGGTACTGCTCTAAAGAGCTCATCTACACACTAAAAAAAAAAGGTATGATTTTTTACCTTTAAAGGTATATCACATATCCTACCGTTTAAGGTAGAAAAATATACCTTAGGTAGAAAAATATACCTTTAAAGGTATATCACATATCCTACCCTTTAAGGTAGAAAAATATACCCTTCGTAATAAGGTATTTTAGTCTACCTTTATTTAAGGTAGAAAAAAACACCTCAAGGTATAACTAATTACCTTAAGCAAGGTAGACAATTTTACTCTTAAAAGGTATACTTATCTACCATTTCGCCTACCTTCAAAGGTATATCATATATCCTACCCTTTAAGGTAGAATATTACTAAGGTATTTTATTATACCCCTATATATAAAGTATTTTTTTCCACCCTTAAAGGCAGGCTTAGTTTTTTATATTTTTTGCTTTTTGCATATTTTTTTTTGCTTTTGTTAAGATTTAAAAATTTGCAATGACAGTGAAAACAACACATTTTTAAAAAAACTATTTTGATTATTATGATAAGTTTACAACAATTTGTTCAGCGATCGCTGAACCAGTGAACTGACACGGAACTCACTAAGTCCACAAATATAGTTGGCTAGAAATGTCAATGTTTTTGCAGTTGCGGATCGAAGGCTATTTCAAAAACCCAATAAGATGCTATCAAGACTTTTAATGCTTCATCGATGGATTGAACGTTACAAATAACTAAGCCATCAAGGTAGATTGCTATATGCACATCTTCAACAAATGATTCTTATTGTTTGTGTGCTTAAAGTTGATTCCTTCCTAAAAAAATCAGAATTGTGAATTTAAATATTACATTTATATTGACAAAAGTAAAAAAAAACACTTTAAAAATTGAAAAATCATAAGCCTCATTGGGAATAGTAGCTTCAAAACACTATTGAGACCTTATTTATCACAACCTATCTTTCAATTTGTTCACCAAACATAGCGGGCAAGCATAACATCGATGCTCTTATCTGTTGTGCTAAAAATATTTATTTACTTTTTTAAATAAATAAATAAAAAATAAATTAAAGATAAACAGATATATTATAAACCTTCAATATTGACATTCGACTCAGATCCTATGGCAGCCACAATGTTAGTCACCAAGTCATTATTTTGGCATTTCTTTTCCCCGACTTGGCCATCTCCAGTATTGTTAAAGATCTTTCAGCTGTAAAGAACTGGTTTATTTTACTGGTTCCTTCATTTCCAGTTATGAGATTTGCCTATTCTAACTGCTACAAAATATAATTAAATATATTAAAATTTATCAACTGAGTTATTCTTACTCCATTGATTTATAAATTCAAGTTGAAACACACCTCTGTAGCAATCTTTAATGCTGGATACTCTTCTAATATTTGTGTTGTACTGGAATTAAGTATTATTTTCCTTCTATGTACAAAGATCTTTGCCATTCGATCTCTAACCTTTGACATATTAGGAAGACTTTTTTTTAACTCATTTGAAATTGTTTCTTTGTGAGCAATGCAGTTTAGCAAATCCTCCATAGCGTTTGTTTGCATCTTAGACAAAATTTAATAAAATTAAACAAAAGGATATTACTTTTTAGTTTTTTATAACCGTATATTAAATAATACAGAATTTAAATAACTGATCTCTGAGATACTTACCTCTCACCGCTTCTGTTTTGGAGTTACTGCACATTCAATATAAAGTTCCTTTCTTTTCAGCGTTGTACCAAACTTTTTATGCTCTTGCACTGAAAATACATTATGCATTTTAGATCTTTCAGACTTAAATATATTGTTTTTAAGCTGTCTAACCATACTGCCTTGAAAGAAATTGCTTATTGAAATTAATTACAGATAATTTTGTATAAATTAATTTTAATATACATACATACACACACAGATATATATATATATATATATATATATATATATATATATATATATATATATATATATATATATATATATATATATATATATATATATATATATATATATATATATATATATACATATATATATATATATATATCACATCTTTTTCTTAACATAGGTTTTTTTTGACTATTTTTTCTTTTATTCAATTATTATAAAGTCGTGAATTTTATATGGTTTAATCTTTTTGGAACAATTTAATTGTGTTATAAGACATTACTATATAATAATGTTATAAGATAATACTATATACATTTGTATTGCTAATGGTAGGCCTATTAGTATACATAGGCCTACCAAAATAAAACACAATTTTGCAAAACTTACATAAGGCTTTGATGCCTTTTGACGTAAAAATACAATTCTATCTTGTAACTTAGGATACGTTCGCACAATAGCTTGACATACAGCCTGATACATCAGAGAGGTTGGATATCTAAAAAGTCAAAAATTTATTTTTGTATAATCCAGTAATAGAGTAGTCGGAGATAACCCGAGCAATCATGTAAGTAGTTAAGAAAAAAGACTTGAAACAAAAAAATCTCTCTCTATATATAATATATAATATATAATATATATATATATATATATATATATATATATATATATATATATATATATATATATATATATATATATATATATACACACACACACAGTGATGGCCGGTGACAATACACTTTGGTGGGGCCAGGAAATATTAACCGAACAATATCGCAACGACTTGCTGTCAGCGTAATTGATGCTTTAGTGTTTGTTATGATGCTAGCGCTTTATGATTAGTTGAGAGAGTTAAGGGCTAGCATACTTTCAAAATAAAGTATTTAATGACATTGCATCTTTTAAACCTATGTAAAAACCAGCAAAAACTGACTGAAAACTGCCCTAATTGTTCAAAAGTGTCTTAACTCATTTTAAAGGAATAAAACACTGTTCAGTATCAGCTGTAGACACAGGCGTGACCAAAACAATCTCTTTCAACTTTGATACTTCAGAAAATGTTTTAACCAGGTTATTTTCATCCATAATTTGGATAGAGCATTAATTGTGCCGATATCACTAAAAACAGCATTTTCAACAAAACGGTAATTCCGACATCAACTTAACTTCACTTAGTATTGGTTAGTTATTTTAATATTTTATATATGATTCCGAGGGAAATGTTGTATATTAAAATTGAAATTTTTCGGATCCAAAATTGGTTTTCAGATCCCAATGAAGAGAAACGTTTAGCCAATAAACTGTCAATTTTGTTCATGTTAATTTATCTTATTAATGAACCTAAATTATTGATAAATAAGATAACTTTAAAGTATATTGTAACTAAGACTTTGGCATGATTTAAAAGCAAACTTTACCAACAGTAGTTTAGTCAAGAAAGGCTTCTTAATTACCGATCGATAAAATAATAAAGAATGTAATATTACATATACATTGAACTCTCTGATAGGTTCACATAAAGCTTTCTGAGAATGGCGAAAGGGCCAACAAAAACAAAAAAGATACTTTTACAACATTAAAAAATTTTTAAACATATTTTTTAAATATTTTTTTCATAATACAACACATGTTTTACTTAATTAAACCCATAATTCTTAAATACAACATTTAAAATGTCAGTCATAAGTAATAGTAAACTTCACAAGACTATTTACATTGTCAAAGATGCTTTAACAATTTCATGTAATTAAAGATGAAAACTTAACATCTGTTTGTAAGCATACATAACAGTACTTAAACATTTATATAGCTTTAGTTATTTGACTTCAGCTTTAACCCAAAAAAAAACATTTCAATAAAATATTTTGATTATTTTATTTCTATGGTAATGGTAAATGTCAAACATTTTAAAATAACCTAAACTTTGTATATTTTTTAAATTAGTGCCTCTTTGGAAGTATCAATTATTGAATCTGCATTAAGAAATGTAACAGTACCATCAGTGGTACAGTTTTTGTGATTGAAAAAAAAAAAGTTCTTTATATCTTCTGTTGTTTAAGTTGTTTGTACCTTTGTTGTATCAAACTAATAATAATATTGACTAATTTTAAATTATTTCTTGAAAACCCAGTTGCATATTTTTGCTGATAAAAAATTCTCTAAAACTTATGATTGATGCTTATTATCATGGTTGAAATTGGCTCTGCTTCAGCGCTGATCTAAATGGCAACTTAAAAGGTAGAACGACTCAACTGCCACCAAACAATGTAAACAATTTTCAATAGCTGATTCATTAATACAGAATATAATACATAAGCTATTTGGAAAAAATAAACTTCAGCAATCCCTCATTAAGAATAGAAAAAGAATTTTAAAAGTACAAACAGTTAGTAGCTCTTTTTATATTTGCAGAAATGACTAAGCTTTCTTATATCACAATATATAAACTTGCTAAACATTGCCATACACTTGCAATACATTTGTTCGATTAATACACTATTTTTTCCCTGTAAAATAAAAAAAGCAAATAATGTAAAATAAAAAAATAAAATAATTTAAAATTAGAACTAAACTAGAACTATTTATTTTTATAAAACCTGTCTGCAAATAGTTTAGACTAATAGTTGCATGTTTACATATATATAAATACATATTTACATTAACGTTATATATATAAATACATATTTACATTAAAATAAAGTATTTACTTTATTTTAAATAAATCTAGGTGGGGCCGGGCCCCTATGGCCCCTATTGACGAGTCGCCACTATATATATATATATATATATATATATATATATATATATATATATATATATATATATATATATATATATATATATATATATATATAGATAGATAGATAGATAGATAGATAGATAGATAGATAGATAGATAGGGGAAAGTATGCACTCTTGATCCTAAAATCCAGGGGGGAAAGAAATTAAACAAAAATTTACGAAAGACAAAATTATAAAACTATTTTAGAGTTTTCTATATTTATGGTTCTAATAAACTCAATATTATAAAGTCAATATTATTTTTACAATTATTAATTTAGGAGAATGTTATTAACATAATGCGCCCTGGATTTTATGATCAAGGGTGCATGCTTTCCCCTATATCAGGACATTAGCTAGGAAAATTTTTATACTGCGTTTTTGCGATATTGGCAATTTTTATAGTAATTGTTCCCCAAAATATTAGGATTTTTTAATGAAATTTTCCTTTTACAACTTAAAAAAAATCAAATGTTAAAAAAAAACTATTACTTACAAAGAATATTGCAGCAGATCATCATAAACAACTCTAATTAACTGTCGTTCACTCGACACATCTAGATCCGCTTTAGAGCAAGCTTTCTCTAGTGCTGCTGTTAAGTGCTTTGGAAGCATTGGTAGGCAGTATATTGTTGGGAATGATTTAAATCCAAACGTATTAAGCATATGCTCAGTGCTATTAGATTCACCTTCCTGTAACAGAAAAAGTGGTGAAGAAGACAATGACTGAATACAAGATGGCAATTTTTCAGGAGACGTTGTGACAGTTACAGAATCTATGCAATATAATCTATTTAGCAATAATACTTATAACTTTATTAACTATTTATAACGTAAAGTTAAACTTAAGGCGTAAATGATAGAATAAGGCTTTACAAGATAGAATTTTATTTTTACATCAAAAACAAGCAAAAAAATGCAATCACAAAATCAAAACCGTTTAAAAATGGTGCTAACTTTTTTCACTAAAGGCCAAGAAAAAAAAAGAAGCAAAAAGTCCATTATAATCCAATGGATTATGATGAACTCTTCTTAAAAACAAAAATTTTTGTTTTTCAACAATTTCAAAGCCTAAAAAACTAAAAAATAAATATAAATAAAAAAATCCAATCAACACATAGTCTTTTTTATACTCTGCATTTTAACAATTAAATGTACTAATACAAAGAGCTAGCAACACTTTACCCGAAAGACTGAGTAAAACATCACTTTCATCTACTTCTGTTCCATCGCTATTTACAACAATTTTAGAAGGTGAAAATTGGAACTTCTCAAACACTGGAATTATAATTGAAAAATTTATTTAATAAGAGTTAGTTATATTTATATTTTTTCGAATTATTTCTTAACAAGAATACTTAAAATAATAATGTATTTATAATGTAATTGTATTATAAAATTTCTTACCCTTCACTATCAGTATATCAAAATCTTCAGCAATAACTGCTTTTTTTACTAAGCGATCACCAGACCATATCTTAAAAAGAGGCATATTAAATTTGATCACTTTGAATTATGAAAGTTGAATTATGAAAAACTTTAATACTCTATTAAATAATAAAACATTTATGATAATTTTTTTTCTGCAAGATCTTCGTAAAACTAGATTAAACTAATAAATTATAAATAGTATAGTAAATTAAAAAACAGAAAATACCAAAAGAGCAATATCATCAAACTAATTAAATACAAGTTTAAGTAAATTCAAAACTGCAAATAAATTTATAAGGGTGTCTGCCAATATTTTAAGGTAAACTACCCTGATTTTTTTTAATTACCTAATTTCCCCGATTGTTGCATGACTTTTTTTTTTGTTGCAAAAATCTAAATTACCAGACTTTTCCTTATCTGGCAGACACCCACCCAAGTAACATATATAAAAGTATAAATATTTGTGAAAACTAAATTTTAATAAGTTATAAATGTTTTAATTTTCTTATTCATCCTTTATGCAAACACTATGACAAAATAAAATGCCTTCCTGATTATTAACAAAATAGGAACCCATAGACGGATGATTGGCATGTTCACCAGGTATCACCACAACCCAATTGTTGGACTGCTCTATATTGTAAAAATCCGCAAACTCTATATATTGTTTTACTATTTGCAACACACAGCCAATAATCCAAGTTCCTTGAAACAATAATATATATTCAACTTTTCCGAATAAAGGCATGTCATCGCAACCTTTTATTTGACAAATAATACTTGTACTTGTATAAAAGATCTGTCCATTAATTCTAAGTTTTGCGGTAGATATAATCTGCTCATATTGATTTACTTGATGGTTATTAACAAATTTTTTTTCTATGGCATTAATAAGTTCAAATGGAAGTGAATCTATAGATAATATTTTTTGACAACTTAAAATTTCTTGACCCTTATAGTATGGGCTTTGTCCAAAATTCATAACTCACTTGCGCATTTCATGTCGTTGTGCCAAAGTAAATGTTATTTTTTAAATTTTTTACACGACGTGCAATTTGTTTAAAATATTGATGTTTAGCTTCAAGTCTCATTACCCAGAGGTGTTGCAAAGGTCCAAAATGCAATAGTAATCTAGGATAATGTACTAAAAAATGTATTTTAGGTATAAATGATACTCAAGTAGAGAATGATGTCTTTGAATCAGATGTTCAAGAATAGGGATCCAATTTATGTCAATTTCTGGTGCCAAAATGATTTGCACAATTTGTCAACAAAGCAAATGAAGCTGCCAAAAGTCATTGTTTAGGAGTATATCATTATTTTTTACAAGACGACTGACAAATATGGGCAAAAAATGAAATAGTGACCATCGCTCTACTGCTTTTCCATGGATTGTTTTATTGGATATTGCCAAATTTTTTGGAACACATAATATACCAGGTTTATCACAAATATCTGGAATGCCATACTTGAAGTTTGCTATTTCTTCTTTCAACTCAATAATAGTGAATAATTTTTCTTTGATAAGATTTCTCACAACAATTGAAAAATTCACACTCAAAAGCCCTTCTAGTCCATCATGCATAAAGTCAGGTGGGAAACATTCAATTGCATTGAAATACTGCAAACTAGATAAAGAACAATGGCTATAAACACCGTACACACTACTGAGTGATTTATCGGTCTTTACTTCTTGAACATGACAATTATGTAAATCTAATGTTCTCAACTGGCATAAAGATTCTGAATGAACTTTTGAAAGAAACTTAAACGAAATCATGCAGTAATGACAAACTCTACCAGATGAGAAGCATGTAGAAAAACCACCAAAAAAATGAGAGGATAAATTATCTCCAGAGAATGTAACGATAGTACCATTGATATGTTCAATTTTGCCAAGAATATTTAAATCAAGCCCATTTATCTCAAGCAATTTAATATCATTCCTTAGTTTATTTAAAATTTTATCGTATCCATACATTTTGACAGTACTATATTGCGCAACTAATACCAAGTGAATATGATCAAGGTTTGTCCATAAATGAGTTTCAATATTTCCAACTATAAAATAAAAAATTGAAACCTTGTGAGTACCCCTACTGCTTTCAAGTGCATTACAGATTTCTAACTCATCATTATACAGATGTAAACGAATAAAATAGTTGCTACTACCATTTAAGGATTTAAAATGTGTACCATCGGAATAATCTCGCATAATCCCATCACTTTTAACTGCTTGTAAACGGTTCCGTTCACAACTAGCCCATATATTATCTTTTTGAAGAATTGGAATATAATAACCAACTTTTTTTTTTTTAAAGATTTTTTTCATTTTCTATTGTATAAATATTATTATCTGTGTTTGCTACTACAACAGGCAAAGGCAATGTTTCATTGTTTATTACATTGTTAGAACCACCAAGACTTTCAGTTACTTGATGAAGTTCATTAGCCTGCACATCAAGTTCTATTGGGGAAATAAACTCAAGGTTATTTACCATATATAATTTTCTAAGACGATCTGTTGCAAACAGTTGAGAGACACTGTCATAAATTGAGGAAAATGATAATAATTGATTTAACACAGAGTCATCATCTGATTCAATATTTAGCGCTTTAAGCCTTTTTCTTGTTAATGATACAATACTGTTCTGTAACAAATCAAGCAAACATTTAATTTTATCACATATTGAAGAAGTTGTTGAAAGTGGCAGCATGTGTTTTTCGCGCAACTGCAGCTGTGTTATACATAAATTGTTTCCAAAAGATTCTAAAAAATCAGAAAATTCTGTCATTAATTTTTTAGCATTTTCTTCCACACTTTCAATAATTGCTATGTTTTCTGCTTCCACTTCCACAATATTTTCAACGTTTTCTTCTCTATCTTTATATAAATTTAGTTTATCAGAAGTTATGGAAACTAGATGAGACTGATGAAATTTTAAAACATGACATCTATATGTATTAACAGTGTTATAGCAATAAACACAACCATCTAAACTACACGACAAATTCAGATGTTTTTCATGACCATGCTGCAACATCATGTGATTGATTAACCCTCGTGCATTATAAAACCCTTTTCTGCAAAACTCAACTTGACAATAATACTCCATACCGAAATTTGAAATCTTTAACTGCTGCAATGCCGCATGTATCATTAAAACCAGATGCAGCTATAAATCTGGTATTAATATATATAATTTGATTTTTTAATTGTCTAAGTTGTTTATTTTTAAGTTTTTATTGTTAATATAAAAACCAACTAAATAGTTTTTATCAACTATAAAATACTTTTATTTATTCTCAGCTTAGTTTATTTTTAAGGTAAGAGCTTTTCATAAAAATAAAGAAAATTTATGGTTTGCGAGCTGCATTCTGGTGACATCTAACGCAAAGGTAGAAAACTCTTCAAGGGTAGAACTTTCTACCATTTTAACAGCTTAAACTTAATAAGCGATTATTCTTCCATAAAAATATTAGTTCTACCTTTAGGTAGAATAACATACCTCTATTATACCTTTTTTTTTGGTGTGTAAGAGAATTTTCATTCTTGATTTATTCGCCTTTCAATTAAGTCTCATTCTTTTACTGTGACTGTTTCTAAATGCTCTAAAAAATTCTTATTTATCTAGTTTTTTTTCTCGAATATCATTTCTTTAGAATTTGCTCCTTATCATCTTGTTTTTCTGATTCATGTAATTTGCAATCTTTTTTGTCTGTTAATTGTTATTTTTTTATTTTTTTTTTTAGATTATTCACCTCCCCAAGGCCCGAGGGGGGCCACTACAGTCGAGGAGGCTACTCATTTTTTTGTGTTTTTTATTTTTTAGTTGTTATTTGTGGTGCAACCCTCTCTCAACTCTTTAACTCCGAAACACGAACCTTGCCGAGCAAGGCCCCTGCGCCTAGAAACTAATTTGAGCGCGGTACTTCCAGGGACGTGGTGGGAGTCGAACTCCAAACCTCTCGCTTACAAAGCGAGCGCTCTTACCACTACACCACTACCGCATAATTATATGCATCTTGCTTTATAAACTATATCTTATATAACTATAGCAAAAATATGCATCTTGCTTTATAAACTATATCTTTTCTCTTCCATTAACTTGCAACTCTAATAGCAATTGCTTGCAGCCTAGTTGGAAGTAAAGACATTGGTTAAATCACTTCTTGATTGTAATTTTCAATCATTTGTGTTGTGTAATCTGTGATTTATGTGTATATTAACAATTTATGTTTCACAATCAGCAAATTTTATTTCATGATAAAAAATTTTCAAGATTAGCAATTTATATTTTATGCTAATAGTTAATGTTTTTTTATCTACAGTTTATGTTATGTGATCAACAGTTTTAGTTAAATTTATTCATTAATATTACTTATTATATAAGCTATTATATAATAATCTTTGATTATTAAATGTTCACAAAACCATTTGGAAAAATGCTACCATAAGGTGTATAAAAATGGTTAATGTATTTTGTCTACATATTATATAAAAAAGCATTTCTAGGCATGGAACCATACATTAAAGTCTGTTCAGCATTTTCTTATAAATAGAAAATCTAATGTGATTATTTAAAATGTATATTGAAAAATCAAAAATTATAAAGTTAACCAAAAAAAGAAAAATTGCATTTTTTTTATTCAAGATTTGGCTGAAAAGGTGGTTGCTCCTGTTCTTCAAACATTTGTAGCATGTAGTAAAGAGCCTAAAAAAATTGTAAAGTTTGTTTCAAAGATTTCATCTGTTCAACTGGAATCCTTTTTTACTTTCTCAAAGCAATGGATAGATTTGATAGAGAAGGTATTTTTTGTTAAAAAACTTTTGTTCAAACATTAAAAATGATTCATTAAATTTATATTTAAAAAAATTCTCTCAAGCTTCTTTAAGTGTTTTTTTTTAAAGTGTAATTCCCTCAAGAAATTTTCTCTGAGTGAACTTTAATTCAGATAAAACTCAATTTTTTTCAGCTAATCGTTATCGCAATAACTTAGATCTTCCTATATTTATGAAGGGTGATGTACTCGATGAGTCACCTACTCTTCATCTTCTAGGACTAACTCTTACTTCCAATCTTTCTTGGAAACCATATATCAAATCAGTTGCAAAATTAGCATCTGCTAAGGTTGCATCTCTTTATCGAGCTCGTCACTTTCTTACTTCGGATTCTATTCTCTATCTCTATAAATCTCCAATCCGGCCTTGTATGGAATATTGTTGCCATATCTGGGGCGGATCTTCTAATGATGCCCTTTCTCTTTTAGACAAGGTACAAAAACGTATTGTAAACATAGTTGGACCTGCTCTTGCAGCCAACCTCCAACCATTATCACATCGTCGTAATGTTGCTTCTCTTTCTCTTGTGCCATCTACTAAATTCATTCTCGTGTTACTCGTCATTCAATTAAGTGTCATCCTTTTTCTGTGACTGTTCCTAAGTGCTACAAAAACTCTTATTTGTCTAGTTTTTTACCTCGAACATCAGCTCTTTGGAATTCGCTTCCTTCATCTTGCTTTCCTGAATCATATCATTTGCAATCTTTTAAGTCATCCGTCAATCGTTATCTTGCTCTACAATCTTCATCTTTTCTCTTTTAGTAACTTCCAACTTTAATTAGTGGCTGCTTGCAGCCTTGTTGGAAGCAAAGATGTTTAAAAAAAAAAAAAAAAAAAAAAAAAAAGATATTTATTCATATTGAATCATGAATATTTGATCTGACATAATTTGTATGAATCAGTTTAAAAAACAGATTGAATTTCATAATATTTTTAAGCAACAAAAAACTATTATTATACAAGATTTGATTCAAACTGCTCGACATTTGTTCTATTCTGCCTCAGTAGTTCTCTCATATGGTTATATTTTATACCCATACAATAATATAATATTATGCATGTATTTATTAAGTTATGAAAAAAGATATCAAACATTACTATATTATGATGTAATCATATAATCAATAACACAATGACAAGTTTTCAAATACTTACAAAGCATTCATGATTATTCAAACATGTTGTGAAAATAAAACATTCATGATTATTCAAACATGTTGTGAAAATAAACCGCTTTTTAAGTTCAATGTTGAATTGAAAAAAGTTTTGATCTTAAATATTGGAAAAAACTTGTCATAAGTTTTTTTGCAATAATCAGGACAAAACTATATTTTCAATTTTATATTAAAGTTGAGAAGCATTTTATAATTCTATATTTAATTTATTTTACAACATACTATAAAAAAATAATATAACAGCCTGTGATAGTTGAAATTTTTATTATATACAAATAATTTTGTTACAATGTGGTTACAATACAGACCATATTAGAAAATTTGAAAAAAAAATGCTCTCTATTATTAAAAATAATGCTTAGCATGTATGTTGTTTATGCCATATAGTAGTATTTTATTTATACAATACCAGTTCTGGGAATTATAAGGCACATAATAATACTATGTGCCTTATAAATGCCCACTGAACTATTCTTGTATAAATAAAATACTACTCTATTGCATAAATAACATAAATGGTAAGCAAGATCCTTTCATAGTGACTTGACAAAAATAAACAAATTTTTCAATTTTTTTTTTAAAAGTTGTCATTCTTAAAAATAATATACATGTATATAAACATAGCAACATTAGCAATTTTTTCTATTATTATATAGCTAAGAACCACAAACTCTTTTTCGGACTATTTTTTCAACTTTAATTATAATTTTGACTAATATTCAAATAGTGAGCTTTTTATTTATTTACATCTAAAAAATTAAAACAAATTGTATCAACTCATAAATATACAATTTAGTTAAGTGGTTAGTATGATGTTGTGAGGTTTTAAAACAAAGTACAATAGTGAAGCTATTGTATTAAAACAATAACTCACTTTAAAAAAAAAGATTGCTAAGATAGGTGTCGAAGTGGCTGTGTAGCTATCTTCATTACTGATGTATTTATCTCTCATAAAGTTAATTAGTTCTATAAAACTTTTCTCAAACAAGTTTTGGTATCTGTAAAAGTTAACAATAAACAAATACTTATATATAGGTTATACATAGACCAAATGATGCTAATTTAGTATAATATGCTGAATCCTTTAAATTAGCTCATAGCTTAATTAGGAAGCCCTATGAATTCATTTTTGATTCATTCTTGATAGTTTTAACATATTACATTTCCTAAGTCCAGGCTCTATGATTGCTCAAACCATATGTTATTTACCTACAACAGTAATTCTATTTTAAAATTGTTTCCTAATTCTATAATAGGTAATGATACTAAGGGACTCATAAGTATCATATAAGAATTTTTAGTTTCAAAACCATTTCCCGAAAGTGAATCTCAGTTGTTTAGTTGTTTAGTGAATCTCAGTTGTTACAGCAAAGGTGATTACGATTCAATATCAAATGTTATTGCATCAATCAACTGGAATATTTTATTTCTGCATAAAACTGCTGATCAAATGTTCAATTTATTAATTTCTAATAATTGTGCTGTTTGCGAATATATTTATCCCTAACGTTAATAACAAAGACAAAGTATGATCCGTGGGTTACTCCACATATTAAAAACCTAATCCAAGCAAAAAAATCCATTTGGTATATCAACATCTCAACTAAATGGAAGAATTATAAACTTAAAATAAACTGCCATCTTCTTAATTGTTCCGTAAAAGCTGAAATATTTAAAGCAAAAAGAGCACATAAAAAAGAATATTAACATCCCTCTGAATAATTTCCATCGTTAAAAAGTGATATTAACCTGAATGAACTTATAATGACAACTTAAGTTTTTCTATTTTAGACATTATTAACTTACCCATCTAAACCCCTATTTTTTGCATTTACAACAATCTTTCATAAACTCTTTAATTCTGGAATACTACTCACTCTCTAGAAATTAGCAAACTTTAGTTCGGTCTATAAATGGACAAATTACTTGCTGAAAACTATGGACCTATTTCACTAAAGGAGACCTGTTTTTTGTTTCTATGCTATTGCTTCAAATCAGTCATAAGCCATTCCTAGAAGCCTCATGCCAATCCCAGTATAAACCCAGATTCAATTTATGGCAATAACTTTACACCGTATGGGACCCATCTGGCACTCATATCAGTTCCCAGCCCAAACCCAATCCCAGTATTCCCAGCTCAATCCCAGTCAATTCCACCTGGGACCCAGTTGAAATGGTTAACTAGGAAGTGTCTTTCTATGTTAGTAAGTTTTTATTAGGAAAAATGCTCATAAATAAATTATAAAACAATACAAGTCAATAAAAATAATTAACAGTACTAATAGAAAGTATTATTATCTAATGGCGTCAACAACTCAAATTTGGAAATTAAATATCAAAATATGAATTTTAATTAAATATTTTTACAGTTTTTCTGCAATCTTATGGTAAATAACAGTGAAATTTTTTTATTAATGATTTCTAAAGACAAAGCAAAAAAACTTTTGTAGAAAACAAATAAAAAGACAATAATAAAAACAAACCATAACACATTGTTAATGAAAACAAACCGTATCAAGTTGTTAATAAAAACAAACCATACCAAGTTGTTAATAAAAGCAAACCATATCAATTTATTTAATTTATAGAACAAATTTTCATTTTACTAAAAGTTGAAATTTTGTTGGTAAAGTTTGGAAAACTCTAATCAAGCGAATTAAAAAACTGTCAATCTTTATTAGAAAAAAAGTGTAGAGTTTATTTAACTTTTCCAAATAATTTTTTTTTTCAGTATTTTTTTTTGCCATCATGCTTAATTTTCCATTATAAAAACATCTGATTAGAATAATAAATGGGTGCTCACAACAAGGTTTTTAAATTAATTAATTTACACAACTAGTATTGGTTTTACCTTTTTATGGTTAATTTTTATAATTTAGTTTTTTTTTTTTGTTCAAATACAAAAAGACAATTATGTTGGTTTAATCCAATTTATTTTTCATTTTTTTAATTATATTTTATTTTTTATAATAATTTTATTAAATAATAACAAATAAGTTGATTTAATCAAACTTATTTGTCATTATTTGATAATATAGTTAATTTTTATAATTTAATTTTTTTTTATTAAATAGTGACAACAATTTTTTTTTACTTAAAAATATCTGAATTTCTCATCATTTAAAGAAAATTTAGTTGTGATAAAACTATTTTTATTCATTATTTAATTGTATTGTTGGTCAAAACTGCAAAAGGGAAAATCTAAATTTTGTTTATGTTATTTTTTTATTGGTGTCAAATATCAACTATAAAAGAGAACTACTCAGCCTAGATTTAGAAAAAAATAATTAAGGAGCTTATCTTTGCTAGAATTATATAGTACTTATTAGACTTATATAGAATTATAATAGACTTACCTTTGCTAAAAACTTACCTTCAGCAAAATATTGTTAAAAGTAGCAAAGTTTTTTATTAACATCTTGATAGATATTTTGTTATGGAAAGTATAATTAACTATAAAGTTATTTTCAAAGGTTTGTTTATGATATGAACACCACTTGTCCTAACACTTAAGAAACATATATAATTTAAGTAATTTGTTTGGTGTAATTTATTTGTCCATCAAATACTTACTACACTTATTCTTATTTTGTTGCAAACTGTAAACTGAAAAAAATTAAAATGAAGTTGAATGTAACTTCGTTAAGAACAAATTGTTCATTATTTCATAAGGCACAATTTAAAACAACTAAATACTTTCTCAAATACTCTTTTCATTAATTTTGACATCGTTATATTTTTGTACTTCTGAAATTCTAAAATATTTTTTTTTATACAAATTGAATGGAAATGTACTTATGGTATTTTCTATTTAAATATTTACACTAATTTTGAATTTTTATTAGTAGGGTAAGGTGGGGCAAAATGAGACATACTGCATTTATAATGATCTTAACCTCGCAATTTATTGTTTTAATGATTTTTAAAAGTTTAGTTGTGTTCTAAAATTATTTATTGTTACAAAAAATATCTTGAGTCACATTGAAATAAAGAAAATGAAGAGTAGGACAACCATTTCATCTCTTGGCTATGTGACAATTGTGAATTTTGATGCGTTGTTTTTATTTTTCTTAGTGTTTTTTTTATCTCAACCAGTGGAAAAAGATTTTATATTTATAGTTTGTGTTTTATTATCACCTTTAAGGATTGCTCTATCATTTCCATACATTGATATTTTATTTCTATTACTAAATTGCCAGGAAAATGCTAAATTTCAATGCCAACATGTTGCTGGGCAAAACAAGAAGTTTTTGTTTTGTTTGTTTTGCCGATATCAACCATGTTTATTTAATGTTTTAAATGAAAACAACAAACAGAACAATTAATTTTTTAAAATCAATGGGTATATTTTTAAAAGCTGACATTTTTATATTTATTTATAAAAATGTATACCTTAAGACATTTGATTGCAAAAATGTCACCCGTAAATATGAAATTGTAATATGAAAATAAAAAATTGTAAATGTTTTTTAACAATTTTTAATGTGTAGCACAAAGATATTGTAATTATAATATTTACAATATCATTGGTGTAGCGTGATACAAATAAACAAACATATAAGTATATAAGTTTGAGTATACATTGTTTGAATGCATGATGTTATCAATTTCTGCAAGCACAAGATTGAATTATTGTCATTAGCAGTCAAGATAAACGTGTTCCAATCATGGTGATTTTTTGTGTTTACTAGATTTCATTTTAATTTTGCATGTAACTTAAAACTATTTCAATTTACTTTATATTTCAGAATGTCCAGAATAAGCTCCGAGATAGCTGAAAAACCTGAAAATATCAAAGCCTGGACAAAAAATCTAGTCCACTTTGAGAAATCAAAATCAACAAGATCTCACATACACAAAGTTTTGCAGCCACTTGGCATTATGAATAAAATGCCAAAAGCTTATTCTGTTATTGGTCGGTATAATTACTTATCAAATTTAGAGAAGTCAGTGTATTCCAGATGTAAAATGGTTGGCGCAGAATTATCTGATTTATGGCTTAAACTGAGTTTACCAAAAATTAATGAAAGGTCTATAACAAAAAAAGTAGAAATTCTTATTAAGAAATATCATTCTGTTCAAAAATCCAAACAATGTTTTGAAGAAAAGTGGGATTATTTATTTGATATAACCAAAGTGAATGGTAACTGGCTTAGCAATGAAGATAAAGAATTTTATATATTACAGGTGAAAACTGATGGTCAAGCTGGTTATTGCACATCAAAAATTATTAAAGTACATCCATCTAAAGCTGGCAAGAAGAGAACTATCATAGCTGAAACAGGTACAGTAGAGGTCAGTGATGACAATAAAGGAGACAATGAACAAGATGATGAGCAAGATTCTGATTATAATCCGCCAGGCCAAAAAACAAAGAGAAAATATGAGAACACCACTGTTGCTGTTAACTTAGTTAAGAAGTCAAAACTAAGTATTAAGAAAGCAGCAGAAGTTTACAAAAATTTATCTGAATGTGGTGTTAATGTGCAAGCACCATCCAAATCTGGGGTTTATAGAGCTACAATGTCAGAAGCTCAAAAAATGGAAAAGCATATGATTAATCATTTAAAAAATGATGATTGGGTGTTGCATTTTGATGGTAAAAGAATTTTCGGGATTGAGTATCAAGTCTTGATTTTAAAAAATGCAGAAAAGGAGGTCAAGTTAGCCATTTTGAAACTGGGTGATGGTAAAGCTAATAGTATTTACAGTGGAATAGCTGAAGTGCTAGATAAATTTCAACTATGGAGTAGTATTAAAGTTATAATATCTGATACCACAAGTGTTAATACTGGAAGTAATAATGGAGTTGTAAGCCAACTTCAAAGAGAATTTGAAAGAAAAAATCTTGAACCAGTTCAACTTTTGGTTGTCAGCATCATGTGTTAGACACAATTTTGAAGCATTCCATGAATGAAATTTTAGATAAAGGAAAAAGCTCATCACCAGAAATACATTACAAATTTATTGTAAACCTGCAAAAAAACTATGAAAATTTAAAATCAAACTTTAAGCAAGGTGAAAAAATTTGTAAAGTAAAGACTAATAAATGGAGAGATGATATGGACTTTTTGTTTGAGTTGGTACAAAGTTACCGATACATGAAGGTGAATGGTAGCTATCTGGCTATAAAATTCAAAAGTCTGCCATCATTGAACAATGCCAGATGGAATTCAAAAGCAATCTATGCTCTTTTGGCATATATTTTAAATGAGTCGAATAATAATCAACTTCGCATGGTTTGTGACTTCATTACATCAGCCTGGTCTGATATATGGTTTTCTGACATGCAATACTTAGAACATAATTTTAACAATTTAGAGCAAGCAATAACTTCAACTACAGCCATGAAAACCTTGAAAACATTTTGGTCCCAGGAGCCCAGTCGCATACAAGGAATTCGGAGATCTAATATCTGTGAGGAAAGAGCCATAAAAATTATGCAAGAAATTTATGCAAAAGATATTGACAAGATGAACTTCAGATTTATTCTGCACAACAACTCTTAAATTGCACAAACAATTGATCTTTGTATATTAATGAACAGAAAGTTTTGTAAAAATAAATTGCTATTTTTCTGTTAATTTGTCGATTTTTACGTTATATTTTTTTACTTACGGGGGACATTTTTGAAACTTTAGTCAGTAAAACTTTTGCAATTGGTAATCTCATGTAGAATGTCAGATTTTGGCACTATACCCATGTATAGTTGTAAAAAAATCAACCCCCTAATATATATATATATATATATATATATATATATATATATATATATTGCGGTTGTGCATATATATGTATATATATTGCGGTATTTATATATATATATATTGCGGTATTTATATATATTGTGTGTATATATATATATATATTGCGGTAGTATATATATAGATTGCAGTAGTGGTGTAGTGGTAGAGCGCTCGCTTCATAAGCAAGAGGTTCCGCGTTCGATCCCCACCACGTTCCCTGGTAGTACCGCGCTCAACTTGTTTCTCCACACAGCGGCCTTGTTCGTGTTTTGGAGTTATATAGTTGGGAGAGGGTTATAACCACAATTAAGTAGCCTCCTCTTCTGTAGTGGCCTTCTGGGTCTTGGGAGGTGAATTAACAAAAAATATATAAATATATATGTGTATATATATATATATATGTGTATATATATATATATGTGTATATATATATATATATATGTATATATATATATATATATATATATGTATATATATATATATATGTATGTATATATGTATATATATATATATATATATATATATATATATATATATATATATATATATATATATATATATATATGTATATATATATATATATATATATGTATATATATGTATATATATATATATATATATATATATATATATATATATATATATAAAAAGTTAAATATGGTTAGAAACTATAAGAAAAAAACTATTCGTGGCAATTTTTCTGAGCAAAGCATGTTATTGGCAATCGACTCCGTAAAGTTAAAAGAGATGTCATTGAGAAAAGCAGCATTGATATTTAATGTAAATAAAGATGCTTTACACAGGAGGATTCAAAGAAAACTAAAGAATTTAGACTATTTATATACATAAAAGATCACTTAAAAGTTTTATTTAAAAAAGTACTGCCCGATGACACTAAAAGTCAATTAGTTAACTGCATAAAAGAATTTTATTATGGATTGTCCATAAGTGACATTCAACGAGTTGTCTTTGAGTATGTCGAAAAGTACAAAATAGTTCACCCAGTTAAAAAATATAATGATGTTGCAGGAAGAGATTTTGTAAGTGAATTTTTAAAGAGACATCCAGACCTTTCAATCAGAAAGCCTCAAAGGTTGTCTTTAAATTGTGTTTATGATTTAAACAGCAATTCTGTGAACATTTATTTCAATAGTATAGAAATTGTTATGAAAAATACAAGTTTGAATCTCATCAAATTTTTAACTGTGATGAATGTGAGGCATTATGACTGTACATACCTGTAAAAGTTAAAAAAAAAAAGAAAAACATTGTTTTTCCTCTGTAACTACTGGTAAATGCGGTAAAACAACAACTGTTGTTTGTGCTATAAATGTGACTGGACAATTTATTCCACCAATGATGATTTTCAAGAGAAAGAGAATGAAATTAAAGCTTATAAATCATGCTCCAACTGGAGCAATTGGGGGATGCTTTTAAAATGACTGGATTACAATTGATCTGTTTATAATACATTTATAGTATATAAAACATTTTACAAAGCACACTAGAGCTTCTTTCGAAAATAAAGTTCTTTTAATTTTAGATGGGCATAAAATACATACAAAAAGCATTAATTTGTTAGATTTTGAAAATCACTATTTAAATCCTCTGAAAAGTTAAAAAAAAAAACAGAAAATAGAAAATAAATGTGTATTAGGAAAGGGTAAAGAAAGGGTTGAAGTTTAAGTGTTGAAGACTGGAAATGTTATGTTTGTAATAGATTATGGAATAAGGCTGCAAAAGGAGAGAAGGGTAGTCAATGTTTAAAATGTACAACTTGGGCTCATTCAGATTGTTGTTCATTTCAAACTACTGGTGAAGCAATATGTGATTTATGTTACTAGTGACTGTGTTTGATTATTATAGTATGCTTAATTAGTATGCAAAATTATAGTATGCTTGTACTGTTTATTGTTTAATATTTTTTTAAATTTAAACCTATTCAATAAGTATTTAAAAAATGGATATGTAATACGCAAGCTAAAAAAACCCAGCTTTTAGATATTTTAAAAAGTGGGTTGGGTGTTAGAAAAGTTTTAGATAAGTTTATTCATATTTAAAGACTATATTTATTATATATTTTAAGAGAATATTTTGTTTAACCTTAATTAACCTTCATCAAAAAAAATGTTTTTTTGAATTTGATGAAGGTTAATCTTAAATCAAATTTTAAGATATTTCCCATAGTTTACTTCCCATCAACATTTGAAAGACTGTGGCGCAGAAGTTAAAGTGCTTGCTTTAGAAGCAAGAGATCAAAAGTTCAAAGAGAGCTCTGGGCATATTTTGCGCCATCAGTAAGGAAGGAAGCCTGACCTTCCTAGTTCAATGCTCTTCTGCGGTGCTCTGTGACAAGACTGTTAGGTCTTCTTGGGGCGCCTAAAGCAAAAAAAAAAAAAAAATTTAGTGTGAATACTTTTAATGTTTTGAAATCCTTTTTGTGTTTTCTTTGAATGTAGCTGTTCCTTCAGGGTAAGTGAAAAAAAACTAGCATTATAATAACTAAATTGCTAAAACTTAAAAATTAAAAAAACTCACAACAAAAAGCTCTTAAAATAAAAGGGTCTTAATTTAAATATTTATTTCAAGATAAATGTTTATTTCGAAGTGAATGTTTAATTAAAGATAAATGTTTGCTTTAAAGTGAATGTTTATTTTAAAATAAATGTTTATTTTAAAATGATTTTAACAGTGAAAGCAAAAACTCTAAACGTCAGAAATAAGTTAAGCAGTCATGGCGCAGTAGTAGCGCACTTGCCTCAGAAACAAAGGATCTGTGGTTCAAACCCCACCTCTGGGCAAGTTTTCCAACATCAGTCAGAAAAGAGTCATGAACTTCCTATTAAAAGCTTGCGGTGCTCTGTGATTAGACCATAAGGAGTTCTTGGGGCACCTAAATAAATTGAGTTATTTAACTGTTTCTAATGTAGCCAAAATGCATTTAAATATTTATTTTAGCATTTTTGTTAAAAAACCAAATTGTTTTTAACAAAGAGCATTTTTTAGGCATTGTTGTGCTTAAACGGTTCAATATTTTGAAAAACTGCATCTATTTAAACCCAACTTTCTACTCTTTCTATCAATTTGCTGAGAACTTTTATGCTATTTATGCCATATTGAAAGTTCTTAAACTTGTAACAGACTGTCTGCAACTCATTTTAAAGAAAGTAGCAGTATATTGCTTCCAAATTATTTCTTGCTCTTTTTTTCTTTTTGTTTTCTCAACAGATTAGTGAAGGTAAAAAAATTTTTCATACCCATTATGTTGAGAAATTATTCATTAACATAATTGAGCATAAATTATTGCAAATAATAAACACTAGTAAAACTTACCTAGAAAAGATATTGTTACCATTCTTAAATATTTAAAAATTCACTAGCAATTCAAAAATTTGACTTCAACACATGACTTCAACACATGACTTCAACATATGACTTCAACAAATGACTTCAACACATGACTTTAGTCCTATAATATAATTTAACAATAAAATTAAATTAAGTTTTGATTTTAAAAATTTGTTTAAAAACATTTTATATCTTGAAGTCCATTTGTATTGGAGAGCACAAGACACTTAAGTGATTAACTAATTTTTAGGTTAAATTATGTTATATTAGAATACATTTTAATCGGTAAACTCATTTCAAAGTTTGATATGACAGCATTGAATTATTTAATAATAATTTTTTCCCTTCCCTTTAGTTACAGTATGCTTGACTACTATAATTAAATTATCTTTAATATGCAAATGTCCCCAAAAATGTTCATACAGTTGTTGTTTCATATGATTTCATCTTTTATTTGTTTTTTCCCCTATGTCTATAATGATATTATTATATGGTTACTATTAGTCTTTTAAATTATGTTTACTTATTTTTAAAATTATTTATTTTATATTACATTTTCTGTGATGAGAAATACTATCAGATTTTAAATAAAAAAGTTATAATTTTTCTTTCTCTTTTTGTTTTAATTTAGTTTATTTTGTGTGCTTTTAGACAAACTCAAATAAAATTTACTCAAACAAGGAAGATGTTATAATGCGTAAGATTTTATTTATTTTATGATATTAATGCATATATCATTATATATCAATATCTTTGAATTTTTGAAATAAAATTAAGTTAGTAGTATTAAAGTAAAACAAGAAATAAAACAACATATATAACAACAACAATTATCTTATGGCGTTAGTTACAGCATATATAACAACAACACTTAACAAAACGCAGCCTTTGGTTACTTTTGTTTAGTAAATGCTGCTCAATATTGTGTATGTTTTATTAGTTCTTAAACAATAATTTTTTTTTACTTGTGTGCAGAGTCTAATGTTGTGGAAATGGTATACAGATCTGCATTGATGCTCAGCTATATTTCATCAAAAGACATCAAAGATATTTTAAATTTTTTTTTGACGTCACAACAGTTATTTGTAAAAGAAATATCTGAAATGCCTTTACATTCATTAACAAACTATATATTGCCCCTATTTTTCAATATAATTACTGTCCTTAATCATAGCGATATGCAGCCTATTGTTATCAGTCATATTGACAGTGTCTTGAAAACAAGTTTTCAAACTATGCTAAGCAAGATTTCAAACTTGGGTGGGACATTTGCTAGTATATCAGCCAACTTGATTATTTTTCAAACCAGTTTCGTTAAAGAATTTTTAAATTGGAAAGATCTTATTTCTCAGACACTAGCTTACTGTCTTCAGCAATTCCCTGAGCTAAAAACACATCACACAGAGAAACCTGTTAATGAGTTTGTTAATGGATTAGTTGATTTGATTTTTCAAATGAGAAAAAAAATTTCACAAGAAGCTAATATGATGGCAGTTTTTGGGATTTTAAAAAATATAGTAGCTTATCTACCTTCTTTTGCTGTTGTAGAGTTATTAAAAAAAGTGACTTGTGATCTTTTTTCTGTAGAGCAATGCTCAAAAGTATCCTCTTCGTACATTTACAGTTTAAACTCTTTACTTGTGATCATAAACGAAAACTTTTTTTTTAAAGAGATATTATCAGATTTATCTGGATTAAATGATTATTTGCATGAATGTTTAAAAAGGAAAAACAAAAATCAGACTGAGCAAAGAAAATGCTTTCTGTTAATTTATAAGTATTTTCCAACCCTTAATGTTAGTTATAAAATTTTATGTAAGATGTTAAAGTTAGGAGAGAAGATTTTTCAAGATGCTGCTCTTCTGTTGTCAAAGCAAAATATAAAATGGGTTGATTCAATGGTGACTGAAATTGATCATCAAAATTTTTCTGTCACAGATAATTTGGTTTATCTATTACCACTTTTGTCAATTGCTTCTAACTACAAACTTTTAACTGAAGATCAGCATAAAGTTGTTGGTATTTATTTTATTATTTATTGTTGGTATTTATTTTATTATTTTATGATTTCTTTTTTGAATATATTTGTTTTTTCTTTTGTTATGCAGCAAAATAATAATACTAATAAATATGTTATAATTCTAAATAGGTTAAAATTTTAGAAATAATTAATATTTAAATAATTTACTTTAAAATATATTTTAATAAGTCAAAATGTGTGTGAGTTTGTGTGATGCAATGGTGTGAGTTTGTGTGATGCAATGTTGTGAGTTTGTGTGATGCAGTGGTGTGAGTTTGTGTGATGTAATGCTCAGTAATTTTATTTTATTTTTAAGGGAATATTCTAAAGATACATTTAGAAAAAATTTTAAACTCAAAATACCCAGGATTCATAGATGTTCTTGTTTGGCTTCAAACATTTCTTTCACTTGATGAAAAAGCAGAGTTTGTTAAGGTTATTATTTTGAACTTAGAGAATGAGGAGAATCTTATCCTCTACATTCACATTGTGTCATCTATAAAAGAACACAAAAAGTATGCAATGTTATTGTTAGATGGTGTTGCTCAAATTCTTTTAAGAATTATCAACTCAAAAGATAGAGGGGTTTTTGAGCACCTCCAGCCAACTTTAGAATTAATCAGTCAATTGGATGTTAAAAAGTATTCCACGAAATTGAAAACATTAGCTTCTTTGTGGAATGAGTTTGTTACAGTTATAGTGAAAAACTATTATGCAGAAAGTAAATGTATTAATTTGCTCTCAATGGCTGTTAGTTTGTTTTATAAAATAAAAAAATTTCAAGATTTGAATGTCCTAACATTAAAAGAACTTTACTCAATGTTTATAAGTCATTCAATGTTTTTGCAGGTAATGCAAAAGGAAGACATAGTTAAAGGTGTGTATTTTAAATTTTTTTTTAGGTAACTTTTATTTATAAATAAAATACTCATAACTTGCTGTTTGAACAGATAAATCTTAAGTTTGTTTACTACAAGTTATGTTTAACATTTAATGTTTAATCTTTGTGCAAATTAAATAAAATAAATCAACTAAACTAAACACATGTTAATGTTACTTTTGCTAAATAAAAAAGAATTTATTGATTGTTTTTTTGTTTTGTTTTTTTAATTGCTTAAAGGTAAACAAGAATAAGAAAAAAATAACAAGAAATAAATTTAAAAATAAATACTTAAATGTAATAAAATAATTGTTTCTAACTTTTCTTTTCTTATATTTTTTAAACTTTTTCTTTATGCGGAAGTTTGAAAAAAATTGTACAAAAAACATTTAACTTTTAAAGTATATAAACTTTTTAAAGAATGGTTTTCATACATTATTCCTAATTTTTTTTTTTTTTTATTACATAACTATAGTTATAACATATCAGCTATAAAAAACTTATTGTAATAAATTAAAAATTTTAAAAGTTATTAAGAATTTTTTTTTTTTTTTATATATATATATATATATAAGAAATTTGCTTGTTTTTTTAATGAAGAAATTAGTTCTAGAAAACAAAGCTAATAATTCTTCATCAACAAAAAAAATATTTAAGAAATCTAATTGTTGAATTGAAATGCAATGAACTCTTTCATACTTGTTTGTTTTTTAATGAAACTTTATTGCTAGGAAATTTTTGTTGTTGTTTTCTAAGTTTGACTTACAAGTCAAACAGAAAACAACAACAAAAATTTGTAAAACTAAAAAACAAAATTTCATAAAAACAAACAAGTTTGTTTTTATGAATTTTTGTTTAGCAATTTGTTTTTATGAACTTTTGTTTAGCAATTGTTTTATTTTTTTAGATTGTAATCTGATCTTTTTAAAATAAAATGTTATTGTGTTTTTAAATTCTAAAAACAGAGCTTAAATATCCTAAAACTTTTTCTTGCGTTTTTCTTAACTAATTTATTGTTAATTAAAAAGAATACTTTTTTTCAAAAAAACTTAGGAGTTAAAATAATAAATTAGTTTAAATAATAATCCTTGTTATTTAATTTCTTCAATTCGTCTTTGAATGTGATTATCAGTTTACTAAACAAGTCAGGTATATGTGAATGTAAGTATATGTGAATATAAGTATTGCAGCTCAATGAAAATACTACTTTCCTTTAATGTAATTATAAAATTTTTGTTGCCAGAAAAAAAAAATTTATAATTACAATATAGGAAATTGTGCTGCAACTTGCTCCAATGCATGGTAAATTACAACATTTTTTTTCCTTTTTTCTTTCACTAATGCGGAATAATTAAGTTTTATATTTATCAATGTTGCATTGATACTTCACTAAATCTATTTTACGACCTTGAAAAATATGTTGAAAAAAAAAATATGAGATAAAAGTAGTTTTAAAAATATTGATGCAACTAGCCTTGGTCTCCCCTGCTTAAAAAATAAATTTATATAATTTTATGTTTTTAAAACATTTTAAATATATTAATTAAATATATATTTAAACATTAAAATTTGTATTTCTAGATGGTTAAAAGTATTTTCTTCCAACACCTTTTAACATTTAAATTGAAACTTTTAAATTACATTACTTTTAATATTATGTCAAACAAATAATAAAGTTTGTTGATCAAATTTTTATGAAATGGTTATATTATCAGGCACCTATCTAAACCAGTCCAAAATTTCAACTCTAAAATTGAGCTGCCCTAATACACATTCTTATAGGAATAAGTATACATATAAAATAAAAGCCATTAGCCCACATGAAATTTTCCTGTAAAAAATAAATAAATGTATTTTATAGAAATGTTTTATATATACCATAAAAATATGTTCAGTCTTGATTGGTCTAAGCATTATAGCCAAACACATAATCTGCACGTAGGCTGCACAAGTATTATAGCCACACATAGACTGCACCAATGTCATTCCATAAAAGAGAGTGGTAAATATATAGTTAATATATGTGTTTCCCACACGTGTTTCCCACACATGACTCACATGAAACTTTCATACAAGTGTAGTGTAACTTTCGTTACACTAGTATAGTGTAACTTATCTAATGTAGTTTATAATGATATAAGCATTATAGCCATACATAGACTGCACCAATGCTACTCCATACAAAAGAGTGGTATATAAATGGTTAATATGCAGTTGCTATATATGCTACATTGAAGCTTTTTGTCAGGACCAAGTCAACAAAAACAATTTTAAAGCAAATATAACCACTAATTTGTTTTTTAAGAAAGTATATTAATGTAGGTATTGTAAAATATTCCTAATATATGTACATGCAGTAAGTGCTTGTAAAAAATGTTCTGGGTCTGAGTCAACAGTATTGCTTTTAATGCTTTCATAATAAGAACTTAATGATAAATCCAGATTATGTATCGAATCGGATTTAGAGCATTTAAAGCAGCTAATATGAAAAACTATCTGAGATTAACTATATGCTGATCTACACCTATAACGGTGTTTTTATGGTTTGGTAAGAAGTGCACAGTATAGTGTGACAGGTTTGCTTCCACTAAACAGTAGCTTCAACAAGCACAACACTTAGCACATAAAAGTTTACTTCCTCCATGACAACCTTTGTCTACATTGCAAAATCAACATAGCAAAACTGTTGGAGCTTGGCCAAGATGTGTTTCCTCATTTGCACTACTCCCAACATAATGCCAACAGGTCATTACTTCTTCTGATCAGTAAGCAACAACTTGTGCAATAAAAGATTTACTAGCAAAGAGGCACTTTGATTCAAAGCCTAAAGAGTTTTATGCCAACATCATTCATAGCCTATAGGTTGGCATGTTATTAAAGACAATGATGGTATTTTTATTGTTATTGTTATTTATTGTTAAAGGTTAGTTATGGAATTAAAAATAAATATTCTTTTTTTTTTTTAATTCTCAATATTTTTTAGCCCAATATATATTTTATTTGCTTTTATTATTTTTATTAGCAATAAGTTTTTGACCATTAAACTTCTACCCTGCCGAAAATTAAAAAAGCGTATAAAGATATTAAAGGGTTTGTTATAACATATGTAAGGTCAATACTGAAATGTGTTTTGGTGTGTTAAATTTTTTTTTTTTTTTTCAATTATAATGTATTTTAATTATAATGATAATGATGTGTTAAGTTTTTCTTTTAAGAATCTTTAGTAAAATTTCTTTTGACTTTG
The DNA here is from genome assembly GCF_038396675.1 of Hydra vulgaris. Classification (NCBI taxonomy): domain Eukaryota; kingdom Metazoa; phylum Cnidaria; class Hydrozoa; order Anthoathecata; family Hydridae; genus Hydra; species Hydra vulgaris. Next base: position 63,551,932 of record NC_088922.1, on the reverse strand, counting down.
GTGAAGTTATCTCCTGATTTATGTAGTCATTCATTTGTACCAATTCTATTGGCTTCATATGGTGCAAGTCTTAGTAATTGCGGTATTTATTTTAATAACATGATTTTTTTTATGAACTTCATTTAAAATTTGCTTTTAACAAAAAAAATTTTTTTTTTATGTTCAGATCAATATCTTTTATCTTTACTTATGCTGTTTGAAGAAAGTGGTGTTTCCTTTGAGCAGTTTCAACCTTTGTTATGGGGTGCTGGGGCACTTGATGCATACAGAACAGATAAACCAAAGCACCTAATGCATGAAAGAGTATTTTCCAGCTTTCTTAATCAAATAGATAGCAAGCGATTAATTCAAACTGCTTGGAAATTTCCAATACATTTAAAATTAACAGTGTGTTTCCATTTGCTTAATTGTTTTTTTTTAGTGTTTTATTTTGTTAAATGATTTGCAAATTTTAAAAAGTTTTGTAAAAACTCTTGTGATTTTAGGATGAATGTTTCAAAGCATCAGAATTATATGATCCAAGATTTTTATTAACTTTGCTGGCATGTTTTTTCAAGCCTGGTAAGTTTGCCTTTGCTGACATGTTTTTTCATGATTGGTAAGATTAACCCTCTATTGTTATAATATAATATTCTTGTAATATATTGTATTCTCAATCCGTAATTAGAATGATATATTTCTGCTCCCAATATACAGTAGTGGCACATATTCATGACTCTGAAGAAAAAAAAATTCAAACTTGAGTTTTAGCACAATATATAATATTAAAATATATTGCACCATATTTATAAAACATATATTTATAACTTATTTACAAATTAAAGCACCATATTGCAATAAGTGAATAGATATTGTAAAATGTTTAGCATCATTACAGAAGTAAATACAAATTACATAAAACATTAATATTTTGTATATCCTCCATATTCTTTGAGAACAGCCATGGCTTGCTTTGGCATTGACTATCCTAGGTTCAGAACTGTGGTAACAGGAATCATGTTCTAAACAGCCTGCAAATATTGCCACAAGTCATCTAGATTTTTATGCTTGATTTTCTGTATCTTTATGAAGAGCTCCTCCCACAAATTTTGGTAGGATTCAAATGAGAGCTTTGTGGAGGCCATTTAATGTGTTGATATGAGCAGATGATAATGATTTATAATCATTTTTCAATTGATAATTTCCTTACACATTATTGACAGATATTCTGCAAAGAAAATAACAAAATTGAAATATAATTAATTTAAAATTTTGAGTCTTAAAAAACCAGTAAATTAAAAATTATATAGCGCCACTTTATAGCATTCATGAATAAAATACATTTCTCAAACTATAAATCAAATTTTCTTATGTTACTTTTTATCATATTGCCAAAAATTTTTGAGATTTCAGCAAATCCAATTGGCAAACTGTTGGGGAATTAAAATAGTAAAATTTTTGTTTGGAATAAATACTATTCAAACTATCCTGTTGGTCTTAAAAAACAAATTATTTTAAAAAACTTTTTATTATATAATATAAATATAATTGTTTTTTTCGTACGTTAATTTCTGAAAAGTAGACCACATTGTTAACATAAGCAATAGCAATTCCAATATTGCTTGAAATAAGCAGATTCAAAATTATAAAAACCCTTTTACTTTTTTTTTTTTTTTTTCTTTTAAACATCTTCGCTTCCAACAAGGCTGCAAGCAACCACTAATTAGAGGTGGAAGTTACTGGAAGAGAAAAGATGAAGATTTTAGAACGAGATAACAATTGACAGATGGCTTAAAGGATTGCAAATTATATGAATCAGGAAAGCAAGATGAATGAAGCGAATTCCAAAGAACTGATGTTCGAGCAAAAAAACTAGACAATAAGAGTTTTTGGAGCACTTAGGAACAGTCACAGAAAAAGAATGAGACTTAATTGAATGATAAGTAACATGAGAATGAATTTTAGTAGATGGTGCAAGAGATGCTAGCTCTTTAGAGCAGTGCCCATTATAGTATTTGTAGAAAAGAGAAAGAGAAGCAACATTATGATGATGTGATAATGGTTGGAGGTTGGCTGCAAGAGCAGTTCCAATTATGTTTACAATGCGTTTTTGCACCTTGTCTAAAAGAGAAAGGGCATCATTATAAGATCCGCCACAGATATGGCAACAGTATTCCATACAAGGCCGGATTTGAGATTTATAGAGATAGATAATAGAATCCGGAGTAAGAAAGTGTCAAGCTTGATAAAGAGATACACCTTAGCAGATGCTAATTTTGCAAGAGATTTGATATATGGTTTCCAGGAAAGATCAGAAGTAAGAGTTAATCCTAGAAAATGAAGGGTAGATGACTCATCAAATACATTACCGTTCATAAATATAGGATCTAAATTATTGCGATAACAAGACTTATATAAATATAACTTATATAAATATAATATACTTATATTTATATACTATATACTTATATTTATATATTATATACTTATATCATACTTATATAAACTTACATGAATATAATGATGATAAAGTACCTTCTTGTAATACACAATTTTCTGTACCAAAACCAAAGAATCTGATATGCTTTAATTTTTTCAATACTTACTATATACCCAAGTATATAATAGTTCTAACTAAAGTAGATCTTCATATGGGTATATTATTTGTTTTCTCAAAACTTTTTGTAATAATAAGTAAAAAATAATTGGTTTTTGTAATGAATAATAAATAGATCGTAAATAGTTTTTAAATTGATCATACATAGTTTATAAATTTAGTTAAGCTTCAAAAGTACAACAAAAGTAAAAACTTGTTTATTTTGGATGTTTATAGGGTATCCTATCTGTTAACACCTAGTTGTATTCATATAATTTTAAGTTTTATATATGATACTATACAAGTGCATATGCAAACATTTATTGTTCTTTGAAGACTTAACTTTAACTTGTAAATTAGTTAATATCACTAAAGTATTAGTATAAGAAAAGTTTGAAAAATGATATTTTAAAAGATGAAATAAATAAAATAAAATAATTTTTTTGATTTAGAAAGTTCGATTATTTGTGTTATTTTAAATTTATTGTTATATTATGAAATTTATTTTTATTTATAATTATTATTTTTGCGTTGTTAATATCTTAAAACTCTCATGGTATTTGTGATCAACTTAAATCTCTCATGATATTTGTGATAAACTTAAACTCCCATGATATTTTTAAGTTAGTCTTTTAAAAATTATCAATATTTTTTATTATAGTTTTAGAATTATAACTTTTGGTAATTAAACAAAAATTAATTACAAATATACTTTTGAAATAAAGAAGACTAAAAACTTGTCAGATGATTAAAAATAAATGCACATAGATATTTTAGAAAATATTTTTGTGGGTATTTATACCTCACACATAGCTTAGATTAATCATTAAATAAATTTTAACTGTCAGAAAAAAAATTAAACAAAATGTAATTAACACTCTTAGAAGTACTCTTAATTAACATTCACCATGCATAATTAACATAATTAATATTCACCATGCATAATTCTTTCAGCGTATAGCTCTTAGAACTAATTAAGTACATTACCTCACTTTATTGCATTTGTCCTTAAAAGAGTTTTAAAATGGGTAGGCGTATGCTATTCACTCACATAAAAAACTTATCCTACTAAATACCGTTTAGTGTATTAACATAGTGTTTAGTTTTTACTTTTTTGCTCCTAAAATACTACATACTTTACCTTCTATTGTTTTCTATTTCCTTTACTAACTGAATTTTCTTGATAATGCTTAAAAAAGTAGACTTAAAATTCAATGAAAGTTCAAAACCATTTCAATATTATCTCACTAAAATAAAAATTTGTTTATTTATTATATCAATAAGCAGGGAAGAGTCAACCACAGAGCTTATGTTTAGGGTGTCATACACTTTCTATGATTAAGTAAAGTTTTTTAATTATTGAAAATATAAAGCAATTAAGATTTATTAAACAAACAAAAAAAACATTATTACCACCAAATCACATCAATCTTTCTTTATCTACTCTGCACAATGGTTAATTGATATTTATGAATTATAATTGGTAATTACAAGGTTTGCATTTTGGAGTTTAAGGTTAACAGAGTATATTAAACATTTTACACTTCTAATTTTCATGTTTATTTACACTCCTTTATAGCAGCAGGCTATAAGATACTCAATGTTTCAACACTCCGCACATGTTTTTATTTAAAAAAAAATTTAAATAAAAACATGTATGTTATTTTTATTTCTGTATGTTATTTATATTTGTTGATTGTATGTATTAGCTAATAAGTTTACAATAGTAATTTATAATAAATATTTAAATGACTGAGGCTAGAAGCAGGCAAACTTAGTCTTATCATTGAGCTCCAAAATAGTTTTAAACAAAATTAAAAAAAAATGTTGCATTCTTGGCTTTAGCATATACTTACATGTAAATTCGCCTATTCTTTGTTAAGTTTGAATTCTCTGACTACTGTTTTATGTTCTTCTGACTTATGACTTATTCTCTGTTTTATGTTCTTTTGCTTTTTTCTCAAAGTTATTTCTTATTTAAACTTACAGCTTGCAGTTCAGACAATGTTCTTGTCACAGTCTTACAAATCTCTGCTATATCAAATTTTTTTAATAAGTGCTTAACTAAACCTTGTTTTTATGATTGTTAAAATGTAAAAGTATGGCATCTTGAAAAAGAAAAAAAAAGAGATTTTCCTGACTGCTCTAACTATTTTTTATCATTTTATCATTAGTAAATAAGTGATATTGTATGAGTTAGGAAAATATGAAAACAAGAGGAAATTCCAAAGGTGAATGCACCCTAGCTGAATGACGAGTTGTGTGAGGTTAAGTTTTAGTTGATGGAGCAAGTGGTAATAGCTTGAGTAGTGACCATGGTTTTATAGCACTTTGCGTTACTAATCGCACTTGGAGCCCAGTTGTAAATCGATTTATTTTTTTTTTCACTTTTGGGTTATGGAGTTTTTAAAAAATACCAAAAACTCTTTACATATATGTGATGGCTATAACCTGACAAAAAATCAGCTCTTTAACACTTGTGGTTTGTGTACAGGGACCTAAAGTATAGAGTATGACACTAAAAGTCTCTTTAAAAAGAGACAACAAATGCTTTACATTTTTATTCTAACCTTATTATCGACTATGGAAGTTTCAAAATTTAATAGAATGAAGCCTTGGCATGTATATTTCAAGCAAAAAAATATAGAAGCAAGATATCTTTTATCTGTGCAAAGATATAGCTCTTGAAGTAGGAACCTCGCCTTTGAAAAAACAGCTAAAGTATAGCTTTTTGTGGTTTTTATGCTTTTTAAAGATTCAAAGTTACATCAAATAACTAATTTAGAAACAATATCAATTGACTAGTGGATATGGGATTCTATGGTTGTTAGACTTCACATTTGTGTGTACTTTGTCTGCAAAAAGAGTGCTTTTTTGTCCAAGCTTGTATAAAATATAGGGTAGAAAACAGATAGAGGCATTTTTTCTAATTGTTCTGAAATAAAAACCTCTTTATAATTTAGTTGTTAAACCCACAGGCTTGCTTTGTTGTTTTTGTTTAAAATGATTGACCGAATATTGGATATAATAAAAACTTTTTTTTTATATTGTAAAAATACTTTAGAATTGTAAATTCAAAATTAGTTCGTAATTTATCAAATAATTTCAAAATAAATGTTAGAATCAAGTTTTTTTTATATAAATCAAATTTGTATAACCTTGTTGTGCTTTTTTTCTTGTATTGAAGTATCTCCTAAAATCTTTTATTGCTTTGACCAAGTTTTTACTACTATTTAAAAATGTGAAAACAAAGGTTTCTTACTTTAGGGGAAAAGCAACAACATCAAAGTAATTATATTTAAGCAGTCAACAGCCTAAACAACTAAAAAGATTTTTTACCAACACTAGCTTGTACTGAAGTTATTTTTCAAAAATCAGTTTTTTAACCACTGAAATGCCATATAAAGGAAAAACTCATCAAGATTGTTTGCAATCTGTATGCTTCTTTTGTTTTTCAAAATGTGACAGGCATATCTCTGATTTCATCAAGGAAAGAATACTAGGTATTTTTTCTGGAAATTCCATTGATTTTAAAGATGATAGAGTTCCATTGCGCATATGCAATTCCTGCAGAGCAATGGTACAAAAGTATGGCAAAGGAGATAGAAAATTGCCTCTTCCCAAGCTACATGACTTTCACAAAGTTATCATTAGACCACAGACCAGAGGATTTGGTTCTTTTAATTGTTTAATTTGCCAGGTTGGCTAACTAAAAGGACATTCTACAAAACTCACTTTTTCAACCGATCAAGATTTGAAAGAACCATCAAGTAGCTTTAATAAACTATACTCAAACTGTCTCAGTGTACTCAAATGAGGAATAACACAGGATTGTTCACAAGCAACCAAGTTTGAAAACTTAAAGAAAATGATAGCAACTGATTCCAGAAATGCTGAAAAAATTGTGTCCTTTGTAATAACTCAAAAGGTATCCTCTTCACAGGGCACAATTAGGTTGAGCAGAAAAAGTGGTAAAGCTTTAACTATTACTCCAGGTCCCTCCAGAGCTAAGTACGTGTAACTACAACTAAGTACAAAAACTTCTCTAACTACTTTGGACATGATTCATGTTCAAATCAAAACTGGTCATTCAAATAAAAAAATGCAAGAACTGGCTGTAACATTAAACAAGACTACAAATTCAAAAATTTTTGAAACAAAATTTAGAGAAAATTTTACAATGGCTAGTTGAAAGGTTGAAATTTTATTCAAAGTTTCAAAAATCTGACTTACAAGGCTATCAACAAAAATTGATTATTTGGCGAAGGTTGTTCACTGCAAGAGTTTAGGGGATTTTTATAACTCAACTCTCGGAGTTAGAGCAATCACTTCACCGCCTCTCATCAAACTAGGTATTAATGGTGGAGAATCTTTCCTTAAGTTCAGCTTGAGTGCTATCTCCAATAGTGGATGTCAAAATATCAAAACAAGCTCAGCCTTAAATGACAAAAGCTTACTGACTGTAGAACATGGGAAAGAAACAAGTGTCAAGCGTCAGCTACTTGTTGCTGTTGCTGAAAAGGTTTCAGAAACTTATGAAAATGTCACAAAAAAATTTTAAGTTTAATTGGGAAAATTGATGTGCTTTTCTTTATTGCATGTGGCATAAAGTCAGCCAATATCATCTGTGGCATTCAGTCTCACTCAAGCAAACACCCTTGCTGTTGGTGTAATGTTAAATCTAGTGACCTCAAAGAACAGGGGACTCCAAGAAACTTCAGATCCATTAAGATGCAATACAAAGTATTCATTGAGAAAGAGAATGGAAAAATGTGCGCAAAGGATTTTCATAATGTTGTTCATAACCCATTGTTTGAACAAGAGAATGTCAAGAACCCATTGTTTGAACAAGAGAATGTTATTGTTTGAACAAGAGAATGAGTTTATTCCTCCAATGGAACTTCATCTTTTCCATGGAATTGTTAGTCATCTTTACAAATCAATGCTAAAGATACAGCCTAAAGGCAAAGATTGGCCAGTACTTCTCAAATTGAAACCTTATTATGGTGGATAGTTTGTTGGGAATGATTGTCATAAGCTTTTGAAGAATATGGATGTTTTGCAAAGAATTTTTGACAGAGAAAAGGCAGACCACATGCTTAGTTTTGTGAAAACATTCCAACATTTTAAGAGTGTTGTTAGCTCCTGTTTTGGAAGGACATTAAATACTGCATATGTTCAATATATAAAAGACTTTAGGAACTCATATCTTCAACACCCGGTTTCAGTCACCCCAAAAACTCATGCATTGTTCTACCATTTTCCTGAATTTATTGCTCTAAAGGGAACAGCATTGGGCATTTTTAGAGAGCAATCAACAGAAGACTTGCATTCAATCTTTAGTGCTCAATGGGCTAGGTACAAAAGAAACCCTGATCACCCTGGTTATGGAGGCCAGTTACTGAAATGTGTTATTGACTATAACAGCAAGCATTTTTGAATTTGCTTTTTTAAATAATTCATTTTTTTTTTAAACAGTTAAACAGTGATTTCTAGAACTTCATTCTAGAAATACTTGATATAACATTTGTTGATTAGAAATATTCTTATCTGAAATTTTAGTTTATGTTACAAACTATGTTAATTTATTTATAGTTTCATAAGGTATCATAACTTTACAAAAAATTAATCAAAAGTATATATCATATTCTGCAAGTACTAAATAAAAAAATTTCAACAGCAATTTGAAGAAAAAGTAATAAACATCATAACACCACCATAAAGTAATTTTTTTAAAGGAAATCATTTTATGTCTCTATGTATGTGTTTTTTCAATGGGAGATTAAAGTTAAATGGGATTTTCTTTTGTTTGATATCTTGTTAAAACCCATTTCAGTAAAGATATATTTCTTATTTAAATTAAAAAAAGTTGTTATTATTGTGTGTATTTCCAATATTCGGTCAATCATTTTAAACAAAAACAACAAAGCAAGCCTGTGGGTTTAACAACTAAATTATAAAGAGGTTTTTATGTGTTTTAAATTCAGAACAATTAGAAAAAATGCCTCTATCTGTTTTCTACCCTATATTTTATACAAGCTTGGACAAAAAAGCACTCTTTTTGCAGACAAAGTACACACAAATGTGAAGTCTAACAACCATAGAATCCCATATCCACTAGTCAATTGATATTGTTTCTAAATTAGTTATTTGATGTAACTTTGAATCTTTAAAAAGCATAAAAACCACAAAAAGCTATACTTTAGCTGTTTTTTCAAAGGCGAGGTTCCTACTTCAAGAGCTATATCTTTGCACAGATAAAAGATATCTTGCTTCTATATTTTTTTGCTTGAAATATACATGCCAAGGCTTCATTCTATTAAATTTTGAAACTTCCATAGTCGATAATAAGGTTAGAATAAAAATGTAAAGCATTTGTTGTCTCTTTTTAAAGAGACTTTTAGTGTCATACTCTATACTTTAGGTCCCTGTACACAAACCACAAGTGTTAAAGAGCTGATTTTTTGTCAGGTTATAGCCATCACATATATGTAAAGAGTTTTTGGTATTTTTTAAAAACTCCATAACCCAAAAGTGAAAAAAAAAAAAAAAATCGATTTACAACTGGGCTCCAAGTGCGATTAGTAGCGCAAAGTGCTATAAAACCATGGTCACTACTCAAGCTATTACCACTTGCTCCATCAACTAAAACTTAACCTCACACAACTTGTCATTCAGCTAGGGTGCATTCACCTTTGGAATTTCCTCTTGTTTTCATATTTTCCTAACTCATACAATATCACTTATTTACTCTTTAACTTTTTGCTTACTGTTAACTTCCAACTTAGATAATGGTTGCTTGCAGTCTTGTTGACTCAATTTTTTTTTTTTCAAAGAAAGTGTTTCTATTATTTACTTTAGGCAACCTCTTGCTAAATTTCATATTTTGCTCCTTTAACTCTCTTCTCTTTTTTTTGTTCTGTCTCAAAAGCTGTCTTGTATTGGGGTGCCTATATATATATATATATATATATATATATATATATATATATATATATATATATATATATATATATATATATATATATATATATATATATATATATATATATATATAAAATACACTAACATAATTTACATATATATATATATATATATATATAGGCACCCCAATACATATATATATACATATATATATAGGCACCCCAATACATATATATATACATATATATATACATATATATATATATACATATATATACATATATATATATATACATATATATACATATATATACATATATATATATATATATATATATATATATATATATATATATATATATATATATATATATATATATATATATTTATATATTAGAGTGGTCCAAATTTTGCACATTAGTTAAAATGCAGACTCCACAACACAATATGTTTTGTGTAATAAAATAATACTGGAATTAAAAGATTTTTGCAAAAAAATCTAGAACAAAAAGTATATCATGTTAGGTCTCAAAAGAAGTGAAACTTTATAAAAATTTCAAAAATAGTTATTATTTTATGAAAAACATTAAAAAAAAAAATTATAAAACTTTTTGGAAAAATGCAAATTTTTTATTTTTAGTTAAAAAATGTCATTTTTAAGACATTGTTTTAAAAGGAATACAAATTTGATAATTTTAAAGCATTAATTTATATTTGTATTTATTAAGTTCAGTTCTGTAGAACTAATAATAAGATTATAAAATTAAATTTAAAAAAATAAAAGTTTTGGCAAAAAAAAACAATTGACCATCTATTCCATGTGTTTCCAGCCGATTTTTGCGGTCGAATTGTCTACTCACCTTGGATCTCTAACTTTCCATGCTGATATATATATATATATATATATATATATATATATATATATAATATATATATATATATATATATATATATATATATATATATAGATATATATATAGATATATATATAGATATATATTCCTAATTGGCGTTTACAGGGGCATATTTTTTTTTGCTGCTGTTATGACTTTTTTTTTTACTTTTTTTTACTATTTTTAACATATATATTTATTTTTTTATTTTATTTCTATTTTTATTTATACATATTTAAGTTTATAATTTTATTATAAAAAAACATTTTTTACATTTATTTTTGTTATTTTTATTTATTTATTATATATTATATTTCATTTTTATTTTCATCTATTTACAAAAATGATTAATTGCATTAATATAACCATGTTTAAACCTTGCGTAACCCTAACCCTATGCCTGACTTTGATGCTGATCCATTAAAGTAAATTTAATGAGGAAAATTGTTTACTATCAGATATAGTAATGGCGATAATAATGATTATATTAATAATAACAATAATAATGATAATAATAACAACATTAATAATAATAACAGTAATAGTATTGGTAAATATCGCAGATAAATATTAAGCAATATTAATAAGTAATAATGACAGTAATTAAAATGTAAATAATATTAACATACCATATAATAATAATACTAATCGCAATAGCAAATGAGAAAAAAAATTATAATAAAATTTTTTTGTAAAAATGCAAATTTTTAATTTTTTGTTTAAAAATGTTATTTTCTAGGCAGTGAAATCTAGACTATTTTTTTTTATAAAATGATGATTATTTTTAAAATTTTTATGTAATCTTGCTTCTTTTGAGACCCAACATTTTTTAAGACCCGCTTCTTTTGAGACCCAACACTTTTGAAGAACTATTTTTTTGATAATTATAGGGACCAGTCTAATTTTTAAGGGTCATAAGTTCCCTTTAAAAATATTTTTTTTTTTTAATTTTTTAAATTCTAATATTATTTTATTATATAGAACAAATTTAGAGGGAGAGAGCAGACATTTAAAAAAAAGTTGTTTTAATGACCACTTTTATATATATAAATATATATATATATATATATATATATATATATATATATATATATATATATATATATATATATATATATATATAAATCGCTGATCTCATTTCTATGTTTTATGGTAACCTCTTTGTGTCAAATTTTTTTGCCAACCTGATGCCGACTTCTAATAGTTTGAGGTCAGCAATAAACACTCATACATATAAATGCATATATCTGCATGTATATAAATATAGATTAACATATGTGTATGAATTGGTGTTTTTATTTGGCATTTTCAGGTTTTTTTGTTGATTGTCGTCAGTTCATTGAAGGTGGTTGTTTATCTCTTGTGATTGCTTCACTTTCCTCACACGATGAGTCAATTCGCAAAGTTGCTTATTATATTTTATCACAATATAACGACCAACTTGAAAACTCAAAGTTCAGAGAAAAGAGTCAAGTAAGAATGTGTATGTTATATTTGAAGTGTATGTATGTATGTATGTATGTATGTATGTATGTATGTATGTATGTATGTATGTATGTATGCATGTATGTATGTATGCATGTATGTATGTATGTGTATATGTATATATATATATATGTATATATATATATATATATTTATATTTATATATATATATATTTATATTTATATTTATATTTATATATATATATATATATATATATATATATATATATATATATATATATATATATATATATATATATATATATATAATATTTCTTAATAGTTGTTCTTAATAGTAGAAGGTCCTTTTGTCTATTAACATTTGAAATGAACTAAATTCTACGCATTGATTGTAACAGAGCTTAATTTGTTCCAAATAGTTGCAACACAATTTGTAATGAAATTGCACCTTGGTGTGCAGTCTTTTACCAGATCTGGTTTAAGTTTATAATTGCGACCACGTGTTATTAATGTTCTACTATTAATTAAAGCTAATAGTTGATCAAAGTTGTTTTTTTTCAATGTGTTTAATTTGTTAAATATTTTATACAATATTAGTAACATAATAGCGGTGAATTGCATCACCGCTTTTATGTTGTGTCTTTAATTTTATAATTCCAAATTTATTTTTGTACTGTAACTTATGTAACTATGGTGATAATCTTATTACTCATCATAGTAAATTTTCTAATTTTTTAATTTTCTAATTTTTTCCAACAACGTATGGAGACCACACTACTACAGCATATTCCAGGTCTGATAAATGATTTGTATAAAATTTTAACCATTAGTATATAAAAGTAAAGGTTATTTATGCATGCTTTATTGCATGCATAATTAACCTGTTCCTTCCATTTCAAATCTTTCAAATGGTTTTGTTAAGACTGCAGCACATTTTTTTAAAATCATTCCATTCACACCACCCACCCATACACTTTTAAATGGGTTAAGTGGCAATATTTTTCCAGTATTTCTGTCTCACTGATCTTTATATTATCAAAAGTTACGTTTGTACGAGTTGGAAAGTTTTTATTAATATTCATTAAGGCAGTTTGCAGTGTTAGGACCTTCAATCAAAAGTTTACCTTTAATAAAATAAATGCTTCTTATGTAGTCTTTAACATTTTGTTTTGATTTGATATATTTATAAATTATTTTTAGATTATCTTTAGATTTTTCTATTGTTGTGATTCAAATTCTAACTTGGTTGTCTTAACTTTTTTTTTTGCATGCTTTTTCAACAAGTAGTGGCGTTGCTTTAAATTTCGATTTTTCCATCCTTAATTTCTATTCATTTTCCATAGTAAAATTTTTGGTTGTTATTTTCTTTTTCAACTCTTGATTGAACCAATTATTTTTTTTAATATTGGATAATGGTGAATCAATCAATATACTAAAGCTCTCAATTTGATATAACTTAACTTTTAAACTCAACTTGATATAGCAGAATGCCTTGACCATTTCGCTAATATCAAAATGAGTATAAAAGTTAAATTAGCATCACTTGTCTGGAAATTTGATTCAAGCAAAAAATTATACTTCAGTTTGATATAGTATCACTGAATTAATGTGCCAGCGAGTCTTCTGGATTTTTGTTTAATGATGTAGTGTTAGTGAACTAACATGAAATTTTCATTTTGTATTCTTTATTTAAGTTAGTATTTTTGATTAATGATTGATACGCATTCTCATTATTAATAGTATTGTTGCTAAAACCATCAACTTAATATAAATGAAAACATCAGACATTTGTGTCATTTGTTATCTTTTTTTATCCATATCTACAACACTCTTGTTTCTTTTTTTTTTAATGCCAACATCAACTTCAATGCTGATTTTATTTGGTTCTTTTGTTATGCAAAACATGTTGTTTTGTCATCTGATGTTGTTGTTTTTATTTGATGTTGTTTTTTCAATTGATGTTGTTTTGTCATTTGATGCTTTAGATAATTAGATTTTTGTCTCTCTAAGTTCTTTCATTTGCTTTTTTTACAATGGAATTCATTGATTTTGTAATTTTTGATCAGTTTTTGCTGTTACTAAAGCATTCACCACTAGATAATATAGACTTTTTAAAGTTTATTTTCAGTTCAATCTTTTTCTTGACCATTAATCACTTTATCCTTCTCATTTAGCAACTGCTCCAAGTTTTGATTTCTTGCAGTCTTGCATCTACAATGACATATGCTGCAACAGTTGACATACTATAATTTTTACTTTGTTTTCTAGTCTTTATAAAAATATTTTAAAATATGAATTCTAGATATGATATATATAAAACATCGTGGGCTATTCTAGACCTTTTTCGACAGTGCCAATCATTTATGGTGACGTCTAAATTAAAAATTGATGATTTTTTTTTTTTTTTTTAATTTTACAAAAAACATCGTTTTCTCTCGGAAAATAATATTTTTATGGCAAATCTTGTTTTTGTTTTGGCAAATTTCATTGTCCCGGTCACAGAAGCAAAGTTTTTCTAGAATAACAGCAATTTAGAAAAACACTTTCTGGTACTGTCCATAGACTATTCTAGAAAAAAAATTTGTGCAGTTGCCACTGCTTAATTTATTTTCCCAGAATAGTCTATGGATAGTATCAGAAAAAATATGCACAAATATTTTCAAGGATATTCAATTATTGCAATTTCATATTTTAAAAGTACATATATTAATAATCTTAAATTTCACTTAAATAAGTTTATGAAGTTAGGTTTTACACTCGATATCAGCTTTGAATGGTCTTTGGCTGGACTGAATTAGTAGCTCTTATCTATTTATTTTTGAAGTCTTTTGCATTCTTTGATGTATATTTTGGTGTTAATTGTTGCTGTAGTCACAAAACAAGAGCTTCTTTTACCACATTTACACATTGCTAACCAAATTAAGAATTTTTTAGCAAATTTTCCATTCCAATGCTTTTATATTTGGAATTCAGTTTCTTGCGATTAATTACTAAATAATATTGATGTAAAGTGATAAATATATGCAGCACAATAAGTTCCATCATTAATGACACAATGTAACAAATTTTCACTTTTTTCAGTTCTTGGGTTGAAAGTGTGTTTTTCTAAATTGCTGTTATTCCAGAAAAACTTTGCTTCTATGACCGAGACAATGAAATTTGAAAAAATTTTTGAGAAAATTCTTGATTTACTTTTAATATTGAGCTTCTTTATATAATATTCCTGAACTGCTGGAGTTGTCCAGATGTTTCTACACTTTTCCTAAACACTCTAGAACTTTCAAGAAATTTCCAGGATTTTCAAGAAACTCTCAGAATGTTCCAAAAGTAGCTGTACAAGTATAAAAGCACAGGTGTCTTGAACCAAGATTCCAATTTGTGTCAATTCAGATTAAAAAGATAACGGTTTGTAGTTGGAGAGAAGTTATTTATTTGATATGGCATAAAGAGGTTGTTTGCATTCAGCTGATTCATTATGCTACATGTGTGGACAGTTCATAATGACAATAGCAAAAAAGTATTCATACTGAACAGTTGCTTCTCGCTTAGATTAGAAACTCTCAGAACTTCACAGATCACAGATGTACAAATATAAATGCACAAAGCTTAGATGTGTTTTAATTTATTTTCATAAAATTTCAATGCTTTAGATCTAGTTCATTTTAAGGAGTTGTAGTTTACAAAGTTTTGTCATAAGTCGTGTGCTGTAGGCAAATACGTTCCATTTTGAAATCTTTCCATATTTTGAAATTTCCTGTCCTCGAATTATTACAATTCTTATGTATTATTAAGTGCTATGTTACAGGTTGGTACAGAGAAGAGAAGTGAGCCATGAAGTTTGATATTCCGCAAATTTGGTGAGAGCCGAGGGACCACTCAAGCAACTGCTACTTTTGCATAGTAAACCCAAAAAGTTGTCGCACCAGCAAAGATGCCCCTCAGATTGTTTGTTCGAACATACCTTCTTCCATAACCCCAGTGCCACACAGCCCCGATCTGCCTGTTCTGACTCCTCCTAGGCGGCATTTGCCATCTTCAGGAGGCAGCAGCAATCAAATAGTGAGGCAGATACTGGAGATATGGACTACGATTCGGCAGATGAAGTTGAGGATAGAAAGCCATACTTCCCTAACCAGAAAGTCATGATTTAATTACGGACCTCAGGCTTACAAAATTGAATATTGAGCATCTGATATTTAGGCTTAAGCAGTAGAACTTGGTTGATGATAGCGTACAAGTCGCAAATCAGAGGAAGCGGCATCAATGATTCTCCAACTTTTTTAGTTAGCATAATGGGCTGCGCTTCTGCAATTAGGTTGCCAATCTATTCTAGGCTATAGGTAATGCATGTAATCCTATTGAGCTTCAAAGCCGTGTTGCTTCACAATAGAAACAACTACCTACAGTAGTGGGTAGTTGTTTCCACTCTTTGAGATGGCCCACTTTGTGCATCTCAAAAAGTGTCAAAATGTTGCCGAGTGCGGCTACAGATGAGAGGTCATTAGTGACTTCAAAATGGTATTACTCAGATCATAGAATGTGAGGATTTGCAAAGCTGTTGAACAGGACAGAGAGAGTGGCTTGAAGCAGTTTTGTTGCAGTTGTTCAGGGCTTCCTTAATGTAATCACAATTTTCCTTAAGGTAATCACAAAGCTGAAAACCATGTGGAGTTAGTGCAAACTAAGAATTACGTCAAAATAAAATGCAGAGTGTCTCTGAAAGTCCATATCCTTGATTCGCATCTCAACAAATTCAAGGAGAACATAGGCACTCACTCCAATAAGCAAGGCAACCGCTTTCATTAAGATGACTATGATTCACAGTTTCTCTTTACTCTTTGTATAGTGGAAGCACTTATCTCAAATTTATTTGCTAAAGTTCAAACAAAAATCTCTGGATTTCTGTCTAAGGCATCTTTCACTTTTTTAACAAAATCTCAAAAACAAAAACTTTTTTTCTTCCACTCCCTGATTTCCTTTTGATTGTACCAGAGTTCTTAAGTCATTTCAACACTCGGCACTGTTCTTAAAGCAATCTGCACTTAAAATGAATTGTTTTAATAACAGAGTTATTTAAATTTTAAATAACACAAATACAATGATATTTTAAAACAATTAGCTAATTAAAGTAATGCACAATTTTCATAAAAAAACACATTAGAATATGTGCAGATTCTTTCTGGTACATGTCTTAGATATAGATATAATATATCACTGTGCTCTTCTAAGACCGCCAGGGTAAATTTTGGTTTACTTGTAATAATATTTTTGTTTATTTACTATTATTGGGTTAAATAAAGTATTTTAAAATAATTTTTAAAATCTAAACTAACTTTTAAACAGAAATTTTAGATAAAATTTTTTAATTAAAATGTCTAAAATAAATTGCATCATCTTATGATTACATCATCTATTCAAATTGGTATGAAATGTTGCAATACAGATAAAAATAATTATTATTACGGTTAAAAGCAATCATATAAAACTTATATTTTTTTGTCAAAATGGCTGAGGAAAAATGTCTAATTTGTGCTTTATTTCCTTTGGAAAAGGATCACATAAACTTATTAAAGTAACGCAGTACAACTTCATTAAAATTATTCAAAATTTATTTGAGAGAGAATATGATGTAGAAAAAGAGTGTTGTCCAAAAAACATTTGTAATTCTTGCAAAACAAATTTATATACATTGAACAGGGGTGAAACATCGAAATTAAATGATTAGATTGAGAAAATATCTCAAATTAACAGCAAAAATTCAGACAATCATCTAATATTAATAATATATCTGAAATATCTGAACAGGTCACAACAAATAATCAAGATATCATTGATAAAATTATTAAAAGTATATGTCCTTCTTGCTTTTCTACAATAGGTATGATCTCCTTAAACAAATTTAAAATATTTTATAACTTATATAATATTTTAGTTAATCAAATACTTCTTCAATTATTGTAAAAAAAAAAAAAAAAGTTTAAATTTAGCATAGAGCCTATGCTAGCCAATGCATTGTCTGTGATAGACTTACTAAATATTCATGTATTATTTTTATATGTTTTACAAATATAATAATATCAGAGTTTTTCCTACTTTAAATTTCTATTTAGGAATTTCTCGCTTTTGCTGTAAGAGTGAAGCTGTAAAAAACCTAATTATGTTGGCTGAAGGTCTTGGAAATGTATCCAGTGAGCAAGTTGCTTCTGGGATTCTCAAAATAAAACTGAAAAGAGACAATATTAAATCTAGAGACATGTTTCCTTTAAAAACCTTTGGAACAATCTTCTTTTTGTTGTTGGCACACCTGATAATAAATGTAGCAGAGCATCCGTTAAAAAGTTATCTCTAGAAATTATAATGGAAATCTCTAATACTCTAAACCTGAGTAAAAGAAAGACTAAGCTACTTTGTAAACATATGCGGCATAACTTAGGGAGGAAAATGTTGGAACCTAATATATCAACTCAGATAGAGGAGCTGCATAATGTATTTTCAGATTTTTTTGATGTCAAAATTGAATCATTCATTTCAGGGAATGAAGAGATAAGTTGCATTTGGTATTTGTAAAAGATACTTCTGATTTAATTCTTTGTATGATTAATGAAAGAGGTTTGAATCCTTATTGTACTATTGCCAGGATTTCCATTGATGGTGGACAGGGTTTTCTTAAATGCGTTATAAATGTTTTTGATCCACTATGTAAACATACAACTTCAGAAAAAGATCATTAGTTTTGGCTTTAGTTGAAGATGTTTCAGCGCATAAGGGTAATCTTAGTCAGCTATTGAAACCCCATGCTCTGAGTGATATAAAATATTCAATAACATTTGATCTAAAATGTGGTAGCTCTTTATTTGGTTTAAGCAGTCGCAGGACAAGTATGCCTGTCTCTGGTGTGAAGGGGACAGTATTCTTGAGAGCGGGAAAAAAAACAACCTTAGGTTCAATTGATATCAACTACAACAAGTTTGTTAAAGATGGATGCAAACGAAATCACATGATGGAATTTAAAAACTGTATTTCTTCTAGAGTTGTGTATCTTGATGAACCTGTAGAAACTTTAGTAGAACATGTCATTCCTCCACCAGAGTTACACATTCTTATTAGTATTACTTCTATGTTTGTGAAAATATTAATTACACTGTGGCTTGATTTTGATTTGTGGCTAGAGTTAAATTATATAATCTTTAATTATATAATTATATATGATTATATAATTAAAGATTCTAAAATTGTATATATAATTATATTTCTAAAACTCTTTATGAATTATAATTATGTATATAATTCATAAAGACTTTTAGATAAACTAGATAATTTAGAAGTTAACCTTTTAAGTGCAGCCTCTATATAACCAAATATGATATTTCTCCAGCATGTAGTTAGCTGTCTTAGAAAGTTTTCAATTATTAAAACAAAACAGTTATAGCATATTTATTGGAGAATCTATTGCTGAATCAGTTTTAGATTTTAAAAAAGCTTTCGAAAAATCTGCAGCTTCATCTTCTGGAAAAGTTTAACTATTAATTAAGTATTAGCTGGAAAGTTCATATTTTAGAATGTCATCTTGTTCCTTTTCTTCAGCATAGTCAGTTTGGGCTTGGTGTATATGCCAAGCAGACAGGAGAAAGAGCTCACCACTATCACTATCAAGTATGGAAGCGATGCAAGTGTTGTTTGGAACACCATGATTATGCAAAACAGCTTAAGAAAAGTGTGATTGAGTTTGGTATAAACAGTTTCAAGTAGTCCTTTTCACTCCTTTTTTAAAATTTTCAATTGTTGTGAACTTTGAAATGATTTAATTATTTTATAAGGAATTTCAATATTTCATGTTAAACTGTTACATTTAATGCATTAACATTATATTGTTAATTCTAGAATTTTATCATTAAAGATCTCATTTTTTCATATCAAAGTTGTATTCTTTTAACAAAAATATTTTTGGAGGTGTAATACCTTGTTAATTTTGAAAAAAATCCCCGCCCTCCCCATATTACCCCCTCCCCCTCCATAAGTTATTTTAGGTAAAAACTATTTTTACAAAAAAATATGTTTAAAAGTTAGTTTAGTTATCTTAAAAAAAAAATTATTTTAAAACACTTACCTAAACCCAATATTAATAATTAAACAAAAAAAATTAGAGTAAACCAAAATTTACCCTGGCGATCTCAGGAGAGCACAGTGATATATATAGATATGAAAAAACAAAATTATTAAGTTTTTCAAAGATACAAAACCTAGATTTAAAAATTTATAAATAAATAAGAAATTTTGAAATTTTTTTTTTGACCCTATAATGGTCAAGCTTGTAAATATTATTTTGACCTCATAATGGTTAACATCTTTTCAATACTATTTTGATTTCATAATGGTTAATAACTTGTCAATACTATTCTGATAATATAAAATAAATAAATTCATGAATTTTTAAATGAAAAGAGAAAAAAAGTTTCACTATTTATTTCTATTTTTATCTCATTTTATTTTTTATTACTTTTTATAAATCTTTAAATGAAAAATGAAAAAAACTTTATAAAGCTTTAAACATAAACAAAAATATTTTCATAAAACTGATTAAATATTTATTACCATATTCATATATATTTACTATATATTTTGCTCTCAATAACCATTCTGGTAATATTAATGTATAAATATATATTGTAATATGATTATCAATATACTAATATAAAAATCATTATTTTTAACAATAAAAATTATTTCAAGGTGATGTACTTGCTGATGTTATTAAAAAATTCAATCATAAGTGAGTTTATGCAGATTCCTTGTGTATGGACCATGCTGTTTATTCAATACCTTTACTTCGTTCTCAGACCAGGTTTTGTTTTTATTATGATTTGCAACATAAATATTGTTATTTTTCATTTAATCCTTGAAAGTATATTTATTATGTAGTGTTCTTTAGTAATCTTACTAAAACAGATTTGGCAGGATCAATTATTTTAGTTTTTGTTTATATTGATAGTAACTCTCTTAAAGGTATCATTGATTTAGCTTCTAAGCTAAATCAATGGTACATCTAAAGATACATCTACTGGTACATCTAATGTACATCTAAGGTACATCTAATGATACATCTAATGCAGGCTTGGACAGGAAGGCGTGCGATTTGGAGTGCGAATATGACCACGCAAATATTTGTTGTTTTTAAATCATTTTGAAAAATTGACCGCGGCTGTTAAGATTTTGTTTACATTTACATTAGTTTGTTTTCATTTTAAAAATGCGCCAAAAAACTTTTATCTAACTTAAGAAACTTTTATCTTAAATAAATAAACTTAAACAAAATTTATTTTGAAAAAAGAAAAGAAATCTTCGTAGAAGAAAATAATGAAAAATAAAAAAAACTTAACTGAAACTAAAATAAAAAAAAACGAAAAAATACTTGACTAAAATAAATAATAAACTATAATGCTAAATTAAGTTTATAATTACGTTTGGAACTTTTAAACTTTTATTGTTGCTAATGTTTTTATAATATTATACGAAATTCTTTTAAAAAAAGTAACAACTTACTTCTAATGATTGTTTAATAAATACGCCCATTTAACAAAAAAAGATAAAATTGTATTTGTATTATATTTTTGTATTGTAATATAAGTTCTGATAAAAATCAAAAAAAGAACATTGAAAATAACACCAAATAACACAAAGCCAATAAAATAAAAATAAAACAAAATTATAGAAAAATCTAAGATATAGTAAAGTTCATATGACATGTTATTATAATGTATAAACAAAAGTAATGTTTTAAATTTTATTGGTGTTTTTGTTTCCAACTGTATTTTAAACTATTTGCTATTATTGAAAGTATATATATATATATATATATATATATATATATATATATATATATATATATATATATATATATATATATATATATATAAATGCAGCACATATATATGTATGTGTATATATATATATACATATGTATATAATATATATGTATATATATGTATGTATATATATGTATATATTTATATATGTATGTATAATATATATATGTATATATATATATAATTTAAATATATATACATAATTTTAAGTATAAAGTGACATAAAGAAACTAATTTTGAAAGATGTATTAAAATGTATAATATAATAAGAAAAATTATCAATAGAGCGAACTTCTATTAAATCTGGCACAACAAAAATAAACATCTAATATTTAAAATATGCTCCACATGCATCTTTTTTGCATCGATTTAACAAGATTGTTGCAAATTTTGGTTGATTGTAAAATTCATCTCCAAATGGTATCTAGTTCTTGCTTTAGGCTTTTTAAAGATCTTATTTCGGCCTTGACAGTTTTTTGCCTAAGTCCAGATTAGATTGGATTCAAATCTGGTAACTGGACTGGGCAATAAATTTTTGATAAGTATAATATTCTTTTATCCATGTTTTGACTGTTACAAGGTGTGTGGACAAGTGTTACAAGTTGTGTGGACAACATCTTTATAAAGGAGGTACACAGGTTCTAGCATCTTTATATAGGTGTAATGGTTGATTCACCCTGTATAAATTTTGCACACACTTACTCTGTTAAAATTAAAGCAGCCCGAAGAATCAATGCTTCCATCTCTAACTTGCAATCTGGATATCACAAAGCAATTACAATTTTTTTCAGATTTAAATCTTTTACCACAAAATTCGATTTTTTTAATTTGTTTCCTGAAAGTTATTTTCATCAATGAAAATTACTTTTCACTTTTCTTTGGAAAAGGGAAAAGTTGTTTTTAACAAATTCATTCTTTACACCGCTATCACCACTACACCACTAAGACTATGCGCAGCAAAGTGTACATATATCGAGTGACTAAAATATGGTTTAAAAGACTTCTGTCTGGTGGAAGACCAAGAAAAAACATTTAATTAACTATGTTGTATAATTTAACACAAATCACACTCAAAGTGACACAAAGACTACATGTAAGACTTTTTTGGTATATGTATTATTAACTATAACTCACTAAACAGAGTAAAAAGACGGAATTACAATTTTGCGAAATTAGACAATTTAAAATTAGAAAAAAATTAGCTTTCTTAGATGAATCTAAATTAAATTTTGAAGTGATCTCAGACAACATGTACAGCTCTCTATTGGAATGAGAAATAATGTTCAGTACCAAATTCTAACTGAAAAACTTAGTGGAGGAAGTTTGATGGTGTAAGGAATTTTCTTTGAATGAGTCAATTGATTAGTTAAGACTCAATTGATAACAATTAGTTACTACATCAGAAGAGTCATCAGTAACATTTTATACGTCTACATTATTAGATTTGACATTGAAAATATAGGTGCTGCAACAGAAATGAATAATAGATTAATGTTGATATGGTCAGTGATATCAATAAAGTCAGCAATAGCAAAGTAGACTTGACATTAGAAAAACACAAAAATTATGTTATGTTAAGCGAAACTACAATAATATTAGAAATGCTGTCATGGGCTCTGTCAAATTTGGTGTGTCATCAACTGCTACTGCTATTATTAATAGTCTACTGAAAGATATTATGAAGGCAAAAAAATTTGTTGAAGATAAAAAAAATCTCATGTGATAGCATGAAAGTTTTTTGTGCCAAAAAACGTTCTATGAAGTATTCCAGAGTAGAGGAAAATTTAGACTGTGAAAGAGATATTATATAATAAATATAATCATAGGAATTTGGAGCCCTTTATTACCTCTAAGGATTTATTAATAGTAATGAGACAATTGCGTGGATTATTAGATAGTGTATTGAGTACTATCTGTGCTTTGAGTCAAGGTAACATCTTTAAGATTATTGAGTCCTTTTTTATTATTGATAGCATAGAAGTTGTTCTCGATGGACTCCACTCTTCTTCATTTCCTGTAATTTTAGGGGTTCCTCAAGGTTCTATCCTTGACCCTATACTTTTTTAAATTTGCATTAACAATCGTAATGTTTCGTCTTCTTATTTATTATAAGAAAGAGAATTGCTTTAATATTTTTTGACATTTATTTCTATATCTATTTATTAAATTGTTACAACTAATTATTATATTAACTGTGTTTAGTTTTCTCGTGTCGTTATTTCATTTTATTGAGTTTAGTGCTACAGGTTTTAAGTGATAATTTCTCGTGTGAAATTAGTCTTTTAGGGAATACTTTAGCTATCATTTTCCATGTAATTCTCCAAAGGGAATTACTTATTTTTAATTTTTTACTTCTTACTTAAATCCTGCCTTGTTTGTCAAGGTTCATGTTTCAGAGTTATAGAGTTGAGAGAGAGTTATAACCACAATTAAGTAGCCTCCTTGTTTGTAGTGGCCTTCTCAGCCTTGGGAAGGTGAATTAACAACAACAATAAAAAAAAAACCTATTGCGCAACCCTTATTCAGAACTTATTTAATCCTTATTCTGAATGATTGTTAGAAATTGTCTAGAGGGAATTGTTTGTATTACAATCATTACAACGATCTTCCAGAATTCTCACATCGAAGGTGGCATTGTTTGTTGATGATAATACTAATTATTGTTGTCTTGATAAAAAGCCAACACTCTCTGATTGCTTGGAGGGGGCATTTGAGCTTGAAACGGATCTCACTTCTGCTACAGCATAGGGCTCTCAGTGGCTGGTGAACTTTAACTCAGATAAATTGCAATTTTTTTCAACTCATTGTTATCACAATAATCTAGATCTTCCTATATTTATGAAGGGTAATGTACTCGATGTGTCATTTACCCTTTGTCTTCTAAGATTAACTTTTTACTTCCAATCTTTCTTGGAAACCATATATCTAATCAATTGCAAACTTAGCATGTGCTAATGTTGCATCTTTTTATCGTGCTTGCAGTGTGAGAAAGCAATCAAATTTGACACTGAAGTCAATTTGATTACTGAAGCAGCTTAGTTGGTCTGTAGTTGCTCAGTCAGTTTGTGGTTTGGATAAAAGAGATATTTATTTGAACACAATTATGAAATTAGGAAATAATGCTTTCGTTGAAATTGTATAAATACTTTATTTAAGTGACCAATGCTAAAAAATAACTTAGTAAAATACTTGGAAAAAGCAATCACTTGGTTTCATATAGAATGATTTTATATTTAGTAACTTTTTTATTATTTGTTTTGTAATATTTGGGTTTTTTTACTGTTTGTCACTTGCTTGTTTTATCTTCAAGCTTGTTAAATTTATTAGTGTTTTAGTGGAGGAAGGGAGGGGGGGGTTGATACAATTCCAGCCTCTTTATTAAACTTTACAAAAATTTTATATGCATATGTTCTAAAAGAAGTTATTTATGTATAGTAATCAAAATGTATCTTGGTTCTATAGTTATAATAAAATTTTCAAATATTGACAGAGGGGTTTAGGGAACCTGGCCCAGGAATCCTGGGGGGTCAATGATATATCTGTTATATTACTCTTGATTTGTTTTTACTTTATAACATTTTAATTTGTATTGTTTAAAAGTTAAAACATTAATTTAAAAAGTTGAACATAAATTTTTTTTAAAAACTGTAAATAGAAAACCTGTTTCCTGGTAGCCAAATGTTAATATTTTTTAATAGTATTATCAAAATTGAATTCCCCAAATACATGAAAATCCAAGCACTCTAGTCAAAACCTCAAAAATTTAAATTTTAACTCAAAAGTGATATACTCTAATATATATTCATAAGTTTACTTTTTCCTGCAGATTAAGGTTTGTTACACATAATTATTTATTACTTTTTATAGGGCAACATATGTACCCAATCCTGAGCAATTGCATTCTTCTAAAACCAATTATCAATATGAAAGAAATGCCATTTTTTCTACCTCTTTTTAACAGCAGTTCGTCAGATCATAGACAAGAAAGAATTTGGTTATTACGACTGCTTGCTGATAGTTTAAAAGATTTATCAGATTTTTATTTATATAAAAAGTACCATGTCTTTGAAATGATCATTGCGTATCATGATTCATTGGCTTGTAGTGCAGCAGATAGGGTATGAAATATATTTAAACTACTAAATTTTTCTAAAGAATAAATACTAATACAAATATCCTTTACTCTGTGCAAACCAGTAAAAGCGCAGAAATAAATGGTAAAAAAAATAATACAGACTTGTGTGTAATAAGGTTTGTAGAATAACAATTCAAATAGACTCTCCCCTCTAAAATTTATATATGAATAAGAAATTATATAATTAATATATATATAAATATATATATATATATATTAATTATATAATATATATATATTAATTATATAATATATATGTATATATAAATATATATATATATATATTTATAAGTGTATATATATATATATATATATATATATATATATAAATATATATATATATATATATATATATATATATATATACATATACATATATACATATATATGTATATTAATTATATAATATATATGTATATATAAATATATATATATATTTATAAGTATATATATATATATAAATATATATATATTTAAATATATATATATATATATATATATATATAATAATTATATAATTAATATATATATATATATATTAATTATATAATATATATATATATCTATATATATATATCTATATATATATATATATATATATATATATATATATATATATATATATATATATATATAAATTATATAACTAATAATAATTTAATATATATATATATATATATATATATATATATACACATATATAAATAATGTAGGTGTTTTTACTAATTTATATATGTATTAATTATATAATTAATAATAATAATTAAGTATATATACATAAATAAATAATCTAGGAGTTTTTACCAATTTATATATATATATATATATATATATATATATATATATATATATATATATATATATATATATATGTTTATACAGTGGCGGCACAAAGTAAGGACAAATACAGCAGAAATTAAATCACTGCAACTTTTGTCCAAATAATTACCAGATGAAAGCGTCATAGCTACATTTATTGATCTCTGTTGTGTTGACACGTCAATATCTTTGCACTTCCTGTTTACCTTAGCAACAAGCACATATTTTTTTAGATAAATTAATATAACACATTGGAAAGTTGTTTATCATATTTTAAGCGTAGGAAACAAGACAGTAGAGGTAAGTGATGTGCCTTCATTGTGATATTAATGTCATCATTATTAATTGGTAGAAAATATGTATTCATTGTATTACCAATCACATATTAAGTCAGTATATACCATTTAAGGTCATTTAAGGTCATCTAAAGCCCGATATGGTTACTGAGAACCAGCAGTCAAGGGTAACTATTGAGTTTTAAGGTATTTTCCACCAAGTTTTTTTACTTTAGCCAATTTTTTTGTGTTTTATTAGCATCTGCTTCCATTTTGACAGCTTCACTATCAGTATTAATATTATTTTGTCTGTTTTAGTTTAATTTAATGATCTAGTATCAGTATTTTTTGTTGTAGAAAAAATGGTAAAATATCGTTAGCCTCCGTGCTGATTTCATGGCCGAAAGTGGTGAAAATTATAGTAAAATTGCAACAATTCTTGGTTCTACTGCAAGCGGCATCAGAAAAATTGTTAAGAAATATCAGAATTCAGGTTCTACAGCAGACAAGGCACATTCCGGAAGGCCAAAGAAGACGACGGCTCATACCGATCGGGTGCTGGTCCGCATGTCACTTCAGGATCGTTGCCTGACTGCACCACAACTAAGCCGGAGACTGTCGGAGGAACATGGAGTTAATTTGGCCTCCAGAACTGTGCGGAAGAGACTACAAAAAGCCGGATTAGGAGGGTGTGTGGCAGCAAAGAAGCCTTTGCTCTCTGCCGCCAATGTCCGGCGACGGTTGGTCTTTGCCAGGAAGCACAAAGACTGGACTCTCGAGGACTGGAAAAACGTTATTTTTTCAGATGAAAGTTTATTTCAACTATTCTGTGGGGCAAAGAGACTGATTGTTAGAAGAAGAGTTGATGAAAAGTTTAAAAAAGACTGTATTGCACCAACTGTGAAGCATGGCGGTGGTAGTGTTATGATTTGGGGGTGCATGTCTGGACACGGGGTAGGGCAGTTGTATCGGTGCATTGGGTCCATGAACCAAGGCCGATACATTGGGGTGCTTTAGGATTCAATGCTACCATCTGCTGGTACTCTGTTTGGACAAAGAAATCGGTTTATCTTCCAGCATGACAATGCGCCATGTCATAAAGCAAAGAAGGTAACCAATTTCCTTTGTCAAAATGGAGTGGACGTGCTCGACTGGCCTGCTCAGAGTCCAGACATGAACCCCATCGAGAATTTATGGAGTGTCATGTCTAAGAGCATTGAGGGAAAGAAACCATCCAATTTGGATGATCTGTGGGTATTGTTACAAGGCGCATGGAACAATACCCCACAGACAACAATCGATGGTCTTTTTGCCTCAATGCCTAGCCGTATGAGGTGTGTGATTAAAGCTCGTGGATACCATACCAAATATTACTATGTGTTCACTCTGTATGTAGTGTTCAATAATTTAGATAAGAAAACATACATCTCTTAAAATCTCTTTCGTTAGAACCTTTTAAATGTAAAAAATGCTAGATTCTGTCAGATTTGTCCTTACTTTGTGCTGGGTCTGTATATATATATATATTTATATATTTATGTGTATTTATATATATATATATATATATATATATATATATATATATATATATATATATATATATATATATATATATATATAATTAGATATATAGATATATATATATATATAATAATTATGTAATTAATAATCATAGTTAAATATATATACATATATAAATAATCTAGGTGTTTTTACCAATTTATATATACATATAATTAAATATATATATATATATAGTTAAATATATATATAATTAAGTATATATATATTCATTATATAGTTAATAATAATAATAAAATGTATATACATATATAAATAATATAGGCGTTTTTATCAATTTATATATATATATATATATTTATATATTAATTATATAATTAATAATGATTAAATATATATACATATATAAACAATTTTGGTGTTTTTATCAATATATATATATATATATATATATATATATATATATATATATATATATATATATATATATATATATATATATATATATATATATATATAATGTTAGGATGTGGCTGTGGCATTGATTCGATCTGCTTGTTTTATTCAAGTTGCCTCTTATGATCTTATCAAAACATACTCAATATGTAGCTGGATACATGCAAATCTTAAAAGGTATTTTCAATAATTTTTAACTCTTTGTATTTTTAGAAAAGAAAAATTATAGTAAAACATCAAGAATGGGGTACAGTAATGGAATAACAATTTTAAATCGGCAAAACCGATGTGGGCCGGCATCAAAAAAAGTCTTAATTTATATTTATTCATGCTTATTATAAACAACTATTTAAAATAATATTTTTAAATAGCATTATAAAACAGTATAGATTATTATTCATTTAACTTTGGAGTATATTCTCTCATTTTATCTGTTTTTGCAAATGAAGTTTGACTAAAAACATCAATTTCTATTGCCGTAAGCATTAAAAATTAAGCACTGGCGTTACCGCAATGTGGTACCGCAAAGGAAATTTCAATAGGGATTTTTAAATCAAGGGTAATTGGTTAAGATTTTGACCTGCTGACGATTTATTGTGATCTCATTTTTATCAAAAAAAATTTGACAATATATTTTTTTTTTCTTGAATCTGATGAGAAATTAATACATTTTTTACATAACACTTTTTGATTGAACTATAAAGGCAAATGCAGCCCAAAAAAACATCTTATCTCATCAAAGAAACACCTTATCTCATTCAAGAAACACCTTATCTTATCAAAATTTTTTAAAACTTGCTTACCAATTACAGCTGCATGGTTTAATGATACTTCTTTGATTTCTTTTCTTAATATGAACCATTACTCTTTGACTTCCTAAAATTATTTAACAACAAACATTAAAATTTAAAAAAGTTTCATTATTGTAATAAATAGTATAGTTAAAGATATAAACTTTTTATTATAGAAATTATCTATTATCAAATTCTAATTCTAATAGTTATACATTCAAGAAAAAAACTGTGCTCACTGTAATAAATATATATAATTGAAATATGTCTCAGCAATCCTTATGTGGAGCAACATTTAATATTTACAATAAGCCTTCAAGAATTGCACTATGCATCCCTAAGTAGAAATAGGACTTTCGACACATTTTTGAGGAAAACAAAAACATGGCAAAATTGAGTCAATTTGAGGTCAATTGACGCAATTTTGCCTAAAACATAAAAGTTTGGGATTCTTATGTTTTAACTTTTCTGACAATTAGTTTTTTTTTTGTTTTTTTTTTGCAAGCATAAAAAAAACATATTGTGTTGATTATCTAAAAAGTCCTCAGAAATATCAGATTGGCTACCACCAGCACCTAAAATGTATCATTAATAGAATTAAACAATAACATTAAATATCTTAATTTAAAGATACACATAGCATTCTCCAATATTTACCTTAAGTTATCAGCTGAATCTTCTTGCAGTATAGCTTTTATACCTCTTGCATTTTGTTCTTCTTGCAGTATAGATACATGTCAGATGTCATGAATAAATAAATGGCTGTATCCCTAGTATTTTCGGCAAAAGAAGTTAAACCTGCATGACCTACTTGTGCAGTTTTATTGGCTTTGTTCCTGGCTTCAATAGCACTCTCAGACAAGGAGCCTATTGGATACTTAAAATATTTAATAAAATAAACACCATGCGCTACCATTCTATACACAGACTGTGACATTGGAAGTTTCCAAATTAAACTCCTTAGGACTTGCTTGATATACCTGACAACACTGAGATGCTATATTTTTTTTAAACATTTTTGATACCACAGCATTAAGTGTTTTGCCATCATTCTTTGTGGTATAAATAGTTAACAAACTTGAATTTATAACAAAAGTATTTTCATGAAGTGTAAACTTAATATTCTCTAAAGACAAATTTTCATTTTGTAAATGTTCAAACTTCTTTTGAATAAAGCTAGCAGTCTCTTTGGCAAAACAAAGCATAAGATGACGGGTTGCATCTGGACTATTTGGATTACAATTTTTCCATATTATCTTTTTTCCACTTCGAATCTCCAACAGTACAAACGCTATACTATACATAGTGGAATCATCCACACCTCTCTTCATAGTTGCTGCATTCTGAAACTCAGATTGGTCACTCTGACCATCACCTTTCACTTTGCAAATAACGTATATGTTCTCACATTCCTCCTGTGATAAAACTTTAATAGATTTATCTTCATCCTCCAAAAGATACTCAAACACTCTAGAAACTGAATGCTTGATCATATTAAAGAGACTACATTTTAATTCAGTTTCTGATTATTCCACCTGCTCTGGATATATCAATTTTTTGTATTCTTTTAACTTGGTTAAACCTGGAGGAACAAGATGATGATTTTGTGTAACAATTTTCTTAAAAGCCCATGTTCTGTCTGTTAGTCTCAAATTGCAAAAAGTATGCAATAATAAATTTGGACCATATAAAGTAGACCTGGGTCTGTAGAGGGTTTAGATGCAAACCTTTTTACAGCATATTAAAGTTCTTCCAGTTCTTTTCCCTGAAGATTATCAGTTCTTTTACATTTCATCCTACTCGTGAGTTCTGAAAAAGATTTTCTAGGTTTTGGTGCACATGGTGTAGCAAATATACCTGCTTCAGATGTTCCGATTGTTACAGTATTTCATCTAAAACATGTATAAAATGTGTGTACATATATATATTATATATATATATATATATATATATATATATATATATATATATATATATATATATATATATATATATATATATATATTCACACAATATGTATATATATTCACACAATATGTATATATATTCACACAATATGTATATATATATTCACACAATGTATATATTTATATATATACATACACACACATGCACACACACATACATATATATATATATATATATATATATATATATATATATACATACACACGTTATACGTACCTGTTTAATTTCAGTCCAAGAGCTTCAAGTATTAATTGGCCCTTCTTCCTTTTTTGTTCACCCTGCTTAATGAGCTGGTTACCCTGCTGAATCAGCTTTTTACCCTCTTTTAAAATAAGCTGTCCCTCCTCATATTTCCTCATCTGTTGCTCAGGGTCTGTTTCTATGCTATGTACATAAATATATATATATATATATATATATATATATATATATATATATATATATATATATATATATAACATTTTACTTTAAAAGTAATAAAAAACTTACGAGAGATATGATTTGTATTCTATTTTTTATCCAGAAAATCTTTGTATTTAGTGAAGAACAAACTGCTTTTTTTCCATATTTGTTAAAGTTTTTTTATCAACTCAAAAGCCAGCCTCAAAAATTTTGAAACTAACCATACAGCCAGCATTATTTAGTGCAATAAACTTAGACTGTAAAAATTTGGCACAGGCTTTTTTTCTTAAGAATATATGCCTTGGAGGAAATGCATGTGTTAAAAGTTGCGAAGAGTAAGTGTAGCCATTTTGATAATTTATAAAAGCCATCGCAAGGTAAATCTGTACGTTATTTAACTACGGAATTTTTATTTACTTCACAGAATTTAGTCGGTTTTTGAATAAAACTCACAGTAGTAAAAATGATTTTAAAGCATGAGGTCGCAGAGGTCGCCTGAATATTTTTGCTTGGCAGTAAAATCAATTCGCAGTAGTTATATTATATTTAATAAAAACGAGGCGACCTCGTTTAAAAATCACTAAATAAATGCTATGCAAAAACCTTTTTTTTCTATTTCAAGTTTTACATTCAATTAAATATATGATTATTTTAATTTCGCATAAAAATAATATAGAAATTTAACACTTTGAAAAGATTTTAACAAAAATGCGAGTTTTTTAAAACCTTGAAAAAACCCTTAAAATATCAAAAGTTTAAAAACGCTAAAAACAATTTTTTTTTATAGAGAATTAAAAACTGAATGCAAAAAAAAAATAACTTAAAAAGTTTAAATATAAAAAATCACTAAAAAATATGTACAAAATCCTATTTTTGCTAAGCGATGCATAGTGCGGCGTAAGAGTTTTGTTTCTAAACAATATAATGTTAAAAAATTTGTTTGTTAATAATGAGAAAATATAAAGTTTCTCGTTTTTTTGCACTGCTAAAAAAGCCCTAAACCATTATGCGTTCAGATTCATCAACTGTTTTCTGTGTATATAGAGGATTAAATATGTCAGAATTACGAGGTCAGTGCACATGGATTCGGCCCTTGCTTATAAAGGAAAATTACTATCATCCTATACCTATGGGCAAAATGCAATTAATGCTTGATCATTCCAGCATTTTCTAATGGTTTTTCGGCTGCATTGTGTCTAAGTAAAACTTAGCTGACACGTTATTTAGTAGGTCAATATGACTTTTTCTCAATTGCTCAGCAATTAAATATAGATTTTTAGTTTACTCTCTTTTTTTTTTTTTATTAATCTTTTAAGTCTTGCCAGTTGTGATTTTATGGCTTGGAACCACTCAATATGTCAAGACCTCTTGATTACAATCAAGATAAGGCTACTTTTTGTTCTTTTTAAACCTCCAGTATGCTCGCAAACATTTATAGGTAGATTTTCTCCTTGCCTTTTCCTTTAAAAATTAATATTAAAGAGAAATTTTTGTGCTAAAAAAAACGCAAATTTAACTGTTCAGCGGGAAAAACAGCTTCAGGTCAGAGTTTTGCAACACTACTTAATTTTAAAGTTTGAATTAGCTCTAAACAGAACTACCAAATTTAAGATGTCTCTATTTGGTGTCTCTATTTAAGATGTCTCTATTTGGTGTCTCTATTTAAGATGTCACTATTTGGTGCATAAATAAGTTCAGAAATCAAAATACAATTTGAACGTTTTTCTTTTTTTTTTTTTCCCCCTATGTAAATATAATGCGATTTGACAAGCTTATTATTATTGCGATAGCTGTTATATTTTTTTCTTTTTGCGCTAGCTGTTATTTTTTAATTTTTGCGTTAGTTATATTTTTTTATTAAAACAATAAAAATTGACACCATAGTTCACTACAATTTACGAGTTGTGCATAAATGTATATACCTACATTGTAGATATATCAATATAATGCTATATAAACAAATGTTTCTCAAATAGAATTTAAATTTTTCTCTCGTTAGTTTTAACAGTAATCAGAAATACTCAAAAATTAAGTTGAATTAATGCAGAATAATCGTCAAAAGACTGTTTGGAAAATAATGTATACACCTCTTGCTAATAAATCTATACACCTCTTGCTTATAAATATTATATATGCCTCTCGATGATAAATATTATGTCTCCCGCTGATAAATATTATAACGACATTTTATGAGCTATCATTAACAAAATTTTCTTAAATTTTATGTTTGCAACATTGATATTGCCTCTACTTGGTAAATGAAGTTTTAGCCATATGTTTATGCCATTATGCGCATAAGCCCAGTATTTAAGCCATAAGCAAAAACAATTATGCGCATAAACCCAATTTAATTTGTTTTCATTAGTTATAATTGTTTAAATTTAAAACAACAATTAATATTTTGTATACATACTTAGGAGCTATCCATAAATGATGTAAGCGATTTTTCTTAATTTGTTGCCCCCCCCCTCCTTCTCTTCCTCCTCCTCCTTCTTCCCCTCCCCTCCCTCACCTCCCCCCTCCTCCTTTCCCCATCCTTTACTTTGTCAAACTCTGTCAATTTTTGGCAAACCTCCCCTCCTCCTCCCTTATATATAATATCAGTTCATGTAAACGCCTACCCCCACCCCACCCCTGGTTAAATTATACGTTTATATATTAGTAGATCTCAGCAAGTTATATTATAGAACAGTTGATACCTCATCAAATAATATATAAACTAATCAAAATTTTATTCTATATCTATAATATAAATTCAATCACTCATGCGTTGTTGAAGTTATCTTCAATAATAATCACAATTTTATTTGAAATAATGACTTTATTTGTTTGCTTTGAAGCATCCCAACGCCCCTCCCTATTGTCAATTCTTGTCAAACTTATCAATAAAAAAAAAACAACATTTTTTTGTTGATTTTAAAATGTTTTGTAAATCGGTTTGTGTCTTTTTCATAATGACAAGTTCAATTTTGGAATAGTTTTAAGTAATTAAACAGAACACAGAGTTCACAAAGTTGGATATTTGTTCAGAGTGATATTTTGTGATTCATACAGTTGGATATTAGCTCAGAGTGATATATTATGATATTCACACAGTTAGATATTAGCTCAATGTGATATATTATGATATTCACACAGTTAGATATTAGCTCAAAGCGATATATTATGATATTCACACAGTTAGATATTAGCTCAATGTGATATATTATGATATTCACACAGTTAGATATTAGCTCAGAGTGATATATTATGATATTCACACAGTTAGATATTAGCTCAGAGTGATATATTATGATATTCACACAGTTAGATATTAGCTCAGAGTGATATATTATGATATTCACACAGTTAGATATTAGCTCAGAGTGATATATTATGATATTCACACAGTTAGATATTAGCTCAGAGTGATATATTATGATATTCACACAGTTAGATATTAGCTCAGAGTGATATATTATGATATTCACACAGTTAGATATTAGCTCAGAGTGATATATTATGATATTCACACAGTTAGATATTAGCTCAGAGTGATATATTATGATATTCACACAGTTAGATATTAGCTCAGAGTGATATATTATGATATTCACACAGTTAGATATTAGCTCAGAGTGATATATTATGATATTCACACAGTTAGATATTAGCTCAGAGTGATATTTAGCAAAAACTCATAACTCAACAAATGATTAGGATCAAACATACAGGACAAATGATACAGTTCTTTTAAAAACTTGTCTTTAACTTTTTAAAGGCCAAGTAATAGGTAACGGCTAATATTAAGGTCAAATTTTTTCATTATTATTATTTTTTTTTTTTCATTTCGCGAATTTAATTTGCAAGAATAAAAAACTAAGAAATTCAAGTTCCGAATAAAGTGAAAAAAATAACACTTTAAATATAAAAAATAACCATTGTCTTCTTTTTTCTTCTTTTTTCTTCTTTTTTTCTTGAAACGCTGTTACAGTTTTAAGCCAATGAAATATTCTTTTTCAAGCTTGTAGAAAAAAAATGTACTTTTAGGTACTTAATACACAGGAGGGACGTTTAATAGTTTTCCGAAATTTTTCCCACCAAAGCTTGTTAAGAACCTCTCTTTTTCAAGGTTCATATTATTTAGAATTATCTTTTAAAATCGTTTTTATAGAAATTTTATAAAATTTTATAGAATTGGAGAAGCAGAGAAGTATCTTAATCTTTTGTATTTAATCACAAAAACATTTGTAAAAAATGACGCATTGACTTGCTCGCCCCGACTTTACTTGAGTGAAGCTTTGTTAATATCATTATCTGGCCTTCAAATTTGTCAGTAAGTAAATATGGTTTTCAGTTGTTATTATTTTATAAGTATTTTATTAGTACTAGTATTTTTTTCATTTTAAAGTTTGTAACTTATAATTTTAAGCGAGCTATCTCAACGATCACAACTCGACGTTTTGTACGTGTTGTCGAAACTTGTTTCAAACTCTGGTTACTTTGGTGATATGGTCGAATGGATTTGCAAGGATCATTTTTTACTGATGCTAACTCTATCAGAGAGTCTGGTTCTTTCACCAAGTTTCATTGACGAAGACTTGAACGAGGTTTACTCAACTATTTTGATTGTCATCATAAGCAAAAGTATATTAGATTTGCCGAATCTTGTGATTCGACCTTGGAAAGAAATAAAAGTTGAGTCGGACAAAAAACATTATGCATCAATAACCGATATTTTTAAAAATAATGCAGTAAAAACTTGCGGCAGTGACCAGTTGTTAATATTTTTACGCTCGATAAGCTTTTAATATTATTTAAAAAAATAATTTTGCGCATTTTAAATGTAAATTCTTGCATACCTAACATATCTGCTTAATTAACTTAATTGGATTTGATATTAAAAGAGAAAGAGCTAGGCTTTAAAAGAGCCGATATGATTTTATTTTTATCAGCATTTGACCATAATTATGTTTTTTATTTTAGTAGAACTGTAAATTTTTTGTGGATGACAGGTATCCACTGTTGCCTTACAAAGAGTAAAATACAATTATGGACAAATGCCGTTAAGTTAGAAGTTATCGCATCAGCACTTTCAAAGTCTGGTTCTCTTATGGGACAATTTCCTTTACAAGGTTAAATAAAAATTATTTAGGTTGAAAAAAATGTCATTCAAAATTTTTAGCCCTTCTTCCGAAGGTGTTAAGGTTTTAGCTGTTGTTTCACGTTATTTTTGATAATTTGAAACAATGAGCATGTTGTTGCATGTTGAAAAAGGTTATACATATACAATCCCCGATCAAATTATTAGCCCATGTTAATATTTTTTGTATTTTTTATCGTCTTAGAGGTAAAACTTAGGTTTTTATAAAAATACAGACAAAAATTTTTCTCGATCTTAAATATTTTCTACTGCTTATTCGGAAATCTTCAATTCGGAAACCAATTGAGATTCTTCAATTGAGATAAAAGTTTTAATGTTTTTTTGTATTGTATTCCTGTTTCAATATTCCATCCACAATATACAGTTGACCAAGGCCTTTTCCACTAATAACTGACCAAAACATGACTTTAGGAGGGCGTTTAATTGCGTGGATTATATCTTCATGGAATTTTTCATTCAAAGCCTTTTTCACATATTGTGCCTTTTGAGTCATAATTTCTATGGTAGACTTATCGCTGAAGCATACTGGAGAAAACAGAATAAAAGCAATCACTAAATACCAACACTGGAATATTAGGCAATAAAGATTTAATTTTGTATTATAGTGACTTGCCGATTACCAGTCACATCAACAGCGAAACAACTGTACTTCTTTGCCAATCTAGGCGCTTCTCTGAGAATTGGTTAATTTTGACTTTTGTGTTGGTCTTTTACTTCTGATGCCCAATCCATGCAAAAATTGTCGAACAGTGATTGTTGCTACATTTAGCCCCACCTCATTCAACTTGCTAGTAATTGCTGAGTATGTAGCAAATCTATTTTATTTTTATTTTCACAAGCTTACTCTCATTCCTTGCTGCTATCTTCTTTTTTTTTTGACCACATTTGCCTTGCCTCTGAATATCTAATGGAAAGCCGTTTTTCAATTTGTCTTTGATACTGTTTACAGTGCATCTTGATATCTAACACTTTCTTGATATCTCACTTATCGAGTAATGTTTATTTTTCAGAAGGTATTGAATAATTGCTTTTTTTTAGAACTGATGTCCATTTTTTTCTCCCCTTTTATTATCTAAAACTTTTAGACAGTTTTTTTACTAGAAAATTATTTTAAAACAGATAAAAATTGTTTTGTATCGAAAACATTGAAGCAAAGTATGCACGATGTGTAAATATTGTTTAAAAATAGTTTAAAGTAAAATATAATATAAATCTAATTAAATCACAATAGTCAGCAAAAAATATTAATGCACTTAAAGAAGACATAGTAAAACAGGACAAATTATAAAACACAAATTTCATGAATTAAACAAATGCTGTTTGTCCCCCTGAAAATGTTGGTACCCTGAAATTAATTTTATATTGCTATTAGCCTAAAAGTGTTAAGTTTTAAATCAAAAAACATAAATCAGCAAATAAAGACATTGCAAACGAATTTTAATGGCACCTAAACTATTAAGAGTCGAAATTCTACAAAATTTATCAGGAACTCTATATATATATATATATATATATATATATATATATATATATATATATATATATATATATATATATATATATATATATATATATATATATAGGTAGATAGATAGATTTATCCTTTATGATTCTATTCAATAAAGTCTTCATTTTCACTAGTTAAGTAAACTTTAATTTTCAACATATTAATTATATTGATAATAATTTATCTTTACGTTTTTAAACCAGCCATCTCGCCACGTAGACTGCAGAACTCTCTTCAGTACCAGAAAGACACATCAAATGTGTTGCTATCGAAAAAGCGTTTTCACTGAACATAGATAAAACTAAATATTAAGTAAATAAATTAGAAAATAATTTTTCTAAGCGAAAAATTCAATTCTATGACTTATTTAAAAATTAGACACTTATTTAAAAGAAAAGGAAAATTAAATATTTCTAGTTTTTAGTAGTAAAACTTAATGAATAATTACAATAATGTTTAAATGAGTATTCAATCAAAAACTCTCAATATTTCAATGATATAAAACTTTAAATCTTTTTTACCATCTTTGAAAATGTGTTTATACTCATAGTTATTCGCGTGCACTACTACTAATCATACTAGACTAAAAGAATCGTTTTCAGACAACACTTTTATTGTTTCAAAATATAATTTAAAAATTATTT
Source organism: Hydra vulgaris (assembly GCF_038396675.1). NCBI lineage: Eukaryota > Metazoa > Cnidaria > Hydrozoa > Anthoathecata > Hydridae > Hydra > Hydra vulgaris. The sequence continues at coordinate 63,512,570 of NC_088922.1, read as the reverse complement.
CCTTAAATTAAGTGTCGAGGATTTAGCAGTTGTTCACAAATTACATCACGCAATTTTTGACTATTTAGTTGGAGTAATATTCGTCACATATTTGCGCTAAAACCTTGTAACATTTTTTTTTTTTTCGTCATTTAAAATGAGCTAAAAATATTACGCATAAAAGTTTAGACTGATAAAAGTGAAAAAGGAAAAAAGAAATTAAAGCGAGAACTGCCTTGATCAATTTACTGTCTTTAAAAAAAATAAAATAAAAAAGTTATTATTTCTTATTAGCTTTTTTTTATATTCTCTCTTATATTCTACTTTTATTATTATTATACACTCGCGCGTGAGCACACACTCACACATATATACTCATTCCTATATACATACAATGCAAAATAAATCTGTATCAACGTATTGCATCTACGAATTGCGTCAGTATTATAATTTGATATAATGCCGTACATTTTAAATGCGGACGCGTTGAAAACCATAAAAAATAAATAAAGATGCTGCATCAATTTATAAGACATTAGATAACTAAGATAGACAGCTTTTAATAATAGGATAATAGTTGCCTTGTATCAAAATCAAATAAGTGTTGTTTTTTTGCACGTTTAAAATGTTGAGTTGAAGTTAAAGTGATTATTAACTTGTTAAAAGCAAGTTCCATAACCGCGAGATAATGATTTGGTATAATAAAGTTATTTATTATACCAAAAAACTAAGTTTGGAAAATACTTGGTGCATATCATTTTAAACTTAAACATAAAAAGTAGTATGTTAAGAATATTTATTTCATAGACATTAAGCACTCCAATTTCTCTTAGTAGTGGTCTGGCACGAGCGTATTTGTTTGCATTTAATATCAAGCGGTATGCTCGTTTTTGTATTTTGTAGATCGTATTTAATTTCAAAGGATAAGTACTTGTCCAGATTATGTTGCAGTAGCTGATGCTGCTATTAATAAATGCGAAGTAATTATTTTTTAAACAGTTTGTGTTTTGGAGATGGTTTGTTTTATACACATATTTATATTTATAGAGAATACCCATAGAGTGTATTTACTGTTATCAAACCCAATTAAAATATCATTGACAAGTTTGGCTACAGCGTATTCTATTGAATAGTGTTTTTGAAAACCATATTGGTTATTATTTAATAAGTGGTAATTTACTAGATAATTATAAAGTCTATTGTGAATTATGCATTCTAGTATGTTTGAAGTACATGGTTAAATAGAAATTGGTCTGTAGTTAGAAGCAATAGAATCATCTGCGCTTTTAAATGTAGGAACAACTTCGCCAGCTTTAGCTGATCAGTGAATACCCCCATGTTTTAAAAACAGATCAGATATATGCAGAAGGGGATATTCAATAATATCGGAACATTTCTTAAAACGTTCACGCTAATGTCATCTAGTCTTGGACTTTAGTGGCTTCTTTTTTTCCCTCTCTTTTATTATACCCATTTCTTTCTGAAAAGTTATTTTAACTATTTTTAATTATTAAGCTATAAGAAATTATTAACAGTTTATAATAGATGTGTCATGTAGTGATTGTAATCTTAAACTAAACACAAAATGGTACAATCTTGTTATTTCGCCATTCTTTACGTAATTTCACCATAGTTTGCGTATTTTCGTAAAATCCTGATTTCATTTTCTGGCACCTAGAATTAAGATAGAACAATAAAAATTCATATTTTTGCTTATTTTTATGTATAGAATAGGTTTTTAAACCGCGACCAAAAAATTTTTTTTTGGCATGCCCTACTGTACAATTATCTTTAAATAAATAACATTCTTTATCATAAACAGTTTGGTTTATGCAAAAATCATTCCACGGAAAATGCAATAACTGATCTTGCAAATCAAATTTTAAATGGTTTTGAAAACAATAGTTACACACGCAAAATTTTTCTAGATCTATCTAAAGCATTTGATACTGTCAACCACAAGAATTTTTATATATAAACTACGCAATAATGGAGTAGTTCACTCTAACTTAAAGTGGTTGCAATGTTATTTAGAAAATCGTAAATAAAGAGTACCGTTTGATTTTACATGCACACAATTTGAATTAATAATTTGCGGTGTTCTACAAGGATCAATACTTGGACCTTCGCTGTTTTTAATTTATATAAATGATATTTATTTGTCCTCATAAACACTTATATAATATTTTTGCTGATGACACTAATATTTTCTTTTCAGACTCAAATTTAAAAAATATTTTTTATTATATAAACAAAGAACTAATATATCTTAATGAGTGGTTTAAAGCAAATAAACTTTCATTGAATACTGATGAAACTAAATATAATTTGTTTGCTAAACCATCTTAATCTGCAAACCTTCTACTTAAACTACCAGAACTTACAATTAACAACATTAAAATAAAAAGAGACAAGACACTAAATAAGTAATTACTACATTCCACTAACATCATTAAAAAATCTGACTTCTCAATTACATGTCGGGTACCATGCTGGTGGAACTCGGTTTTTGAAAAAATATGAAAAAAATAAAATTTATTGATATTTTTAAAAGAACTATAAAAAAACACTTACTAAGTTTAAACAATGCATAGACTCTTTCATTTTTTAGAAAAAAAGAATTTTATTTTTTGATATATCCTTTTTTTATTTTTGTTTGTCTGTTTTAATTTTGTATAAAAAATATAAATAGATGAATTTAAATCTTCAAAATGTTTTGAATCTTCTTAAATAGACAAACTAGACAGCTGCCTGGGGCCCCCAACGTTCAAGGGCCCCCGAAGGAGCTTCATATTTTTCAAATTTCTAAAGTAAATAAAAACATTAAAATTTAAAATTTAATTTACGAAATATTCGTCCAATTTTACAGTAAATGCCTTTGAAGCGGGGACCATTACAGCATTGCTCAATGTAGTACTATGCTCGTGCTCTTCTTTGTGCATCAATACTGCTCACTCTTGGGCGGCATCTATTGCTCTCACTACGTCCGTGACACAGTCAATGATACAGGGCATGTCAAAAATTGTGTAATGTGATAACTGGTGCTAAAAACTGTAGACTTTGAGAATGAGTCAAAATTATGTAAGTGGATTTAGCAAACGAAAGAAAAAGCAAGATGATGAGAAAAAAATTGAACTTTTGCCAAAAATTAGTTTATTTTACACCCGACCACAACACGAAAACCAAGTTTTGCTCATTTAAAAATTTCTAACATGAGCAGTTGATGATGCAGCAGCAATTAATGAAAATCGTGAGCACAATATTTTTGTGCCAAACCCTTCGCCAGAACCTGCATCAATTAAAAAATCAAGGGAATTGATACCAACAAAATTCCTGAGGTTGAGCTTCACGAGATTTCTTCAGATCCTGCAGACTGATGATTTGTCTTATTTCCGAAAACAATTGGTTCTATCAGGACCAATACAGATAAAGGATTATGCTTTCCTAAAGAGTTGCTTTTCCAATTCCAAAGCAAAACGAAGATTTTGTGCTTCAAACTGCAATAGATTCCTGACAAATGATCAAACCATAACAAGAACATGGTTTGTATACGTCTAATAAGCAGATGATGTATACTGTTTCTGCTGCAAGTTGTTTAGTGTCGATAAACAAAAACTTAGTACCAGTGACTTTTGTGATTGGAAAAATATTTCTTCCATGTTAAGTGAGCATAATTGTTCATAAGAGGACAATAATTCCTGGATAAAATGGAAGGAGCTGGAAATTCGCTTGAAAGCAAACAGTACAATCGATCAACAGCATCATAGTATCTTTTCAGCAAGAACAGCAATACTGGCAATCAGTAATTAAGAAAATTGTGGGAATTTTTCAATATTTGGCAAAAAATAATTTGGCTTGTCGTGGCAGTGAGGAAAATCTTTTTGCCTATGGGAATGAAAACTTTCTTGGTCAAACGGAGTTATTGGCAAAGTTTGATAGTGTCATGCAGGAGCGTGTACGTCGAGTAACCAACAATCAGTTGCCAAATCATTATTTAAGCAACAAAATTCAAAATGAGCTGATCATATTTATATCAAGGAAAGTGCAAACTGAAATTATTCATTGTTTTAAGGTGGAAAAATACTTTGCCCTCATATTTTTTTGCACTCCAGACTTGAACCATAAAGAGCAAGTGACTGTAGTGGTACGTTTTGTCGAAACTTCAGAAAGTTCTGCAACAATTAAAGAATATTTTTTGGGCATCCTGGTAGCTGAAGATCAAACCGGTGAAGGAATTACAATATTAATTACTACCTTTCTGACTGAAAATGACATAAATATTGATAGCTGCAGAGGACAAGGATATGACAATGGAAGCAACATGAAAGGTCGCATCAAAAGAGTGCAAGCAAGAATACTGGAACAGAACCCTATGGCTTTCTTCTCTCCGTGTGGTGCCTATTCCTTAAATCTCAATGTTTCTGATGCAGGCAAATGCAATGTATCAACAAAGTTGTTTTTGGATATCTTCAATGCTTGTATGCATTTTTCTCAGCATTACCACATGGATGGACAATCATGGAACAATGTATTGGAGCTACAATAAAGAAATGGAGTGAAACACGCTGGGAATCTCGAATAGAAAGTGTAAAAGTTGTTAGGAACTATATACCTGAAATTTTGAAGGCAATAGAAGAATTAGAAAACTCAACAAGTGATCCCTTTGCCTTTGTTAAACTGAGATCTTTGACAAACGAACTATCATATGCCTTCATCATAAAGACTGTGATATTGTATGAACTCCTGCTGCAGATTAATATTTGCAAGCAAGTACTTGCAGTCTGAAAAAATGAACCTTCAATTAGCTATGCAATATATCAATAATTGTAAAGTAGTTCTCAGTGCTCTTAGAAATAATTTTGTTACTTGAAGCTCAGAAAATTGCAGCTGGCTGTGAAATTGATACTGAGCTGCCTCAACCTCAAATGAGAAAGACCAAATAATCTCTCTACGAATCAGCAGAACAAACACAGTTTACACCAATGGAAAATTTACGGATTAACTTCTTCAATGAGACAATAGAAGTAGCCATACATGGGTTGGATGAACAATTCACTGAACTGAATCATTTGTGTGGAATATTTGGATTCCTTTTTAATATTGAGACTGTTGATAAAGAAAGGGTTAAGGACTAGTTGTGAAGAATTGAAAACAAAACTGTATAAAAATGGGAATAGTGGTATTGACAGCCCAGAACTTTTCACGGAAATTTTGACTATTATCAACTTACTACCAGGTAATGTGACATCCCCAATTGAAGTGCTAAAATATGTTATCAAGAAAAATGACAGAGCTATACCCTTACCTTTGTCTAGCACTTTGAATTCTATTGGCAATTCCAGTCACTGTTGCTACAGGGGAGAGATCTTTCTCCAAGCTGAAATTGATTGAGACATATTTGAGGACCACCATGTTACCTGCATATGTTTAATTCAGTACCTATAGGTACTGAATTAAATGTTTTTCAAAAGACTTTATTTTGCCACCTGGTGTCTGCATAAGGCAGTTATATACGCGTTTGTTTTACTTTAGTTTGTTAATTAACATCACAACCCAGCAAGCACAGTCAACGTTGAAAAATTGTTGAAATTTTTGGTTCCAAAATGGTTGATTTTTGGTTAAAATGAAAACCCAAATCAGCGTTAAAACTAAAAATTAGATCAACGTTGAAAACAAACCAAAAAACAACGTTAGATTAACGTTGATTTAGCGTTGATTCAACCAACTTATATACGAGTTTATAAACCTTAAAAAATACAGCTTTTTGCGCCGTAACTCTTTTAATCCGAAAAAATATTAATTTCTTGTACAATATTGTGTTGTTGTGAGTAACAAAAGAAACTTATAATACTTCATAAACTTATAATAGCTGTCATAGTACAATATCTTATGCTATTGTACTGCACATCTTGTTCTCTATTGTGACAGCTTTCACTTATTAATATTATTAGTATTAGTTAATTTTATATTATAATACTATTGTTATAGTATTACAAGTAATCTGCCCTGTACTGTTTTTTTAACGCAGATAACTAAATTATAGAAATTGAAAAGCAATTATTGAAAGCAAATAGAACCAAAAAAATAATTTACACACTTTTAGAACAAAAACTTAATAAAATCATGATATCGTTATCTTCATCATCAATATCAAATTCATATGTATTTTTATCACCTTCTGTCATCAGACTTATTTTGATTTGATGCACGTTTTCCACTATCCAATCAATATGGTGCAAACTTCAAACACTCTAAATTATATCTTTGTGCATTGTGCCTTTTTATTTAATAACATCGGGTAACTGCATCTAAATAAAATATCTTTAAAGTAAGGTTTACATAAAGTACATTTGTACATTTCACAAGTATTATTATACTTCACATTGTTCACAAACGAATTTGAACATTAAGTGATCAATAGTGAGAAAAAAAAATAACTCATTACTGATCCGTGCTTAATTTACTTCTTTATTGACCAAGTTTTACATCGCTTCAAATATTTGTTTAGTCGTCAAGTCAAATATTTGTTTAGTCGAACCATTTTCCTTGGTCCCCTGGACCAAGGAAAATGGTTCGATTAAAACCCCCTGGTCAAGATATCTGTAATTAACTATATTTATATTTATATATATGCATATAATTATGTATATATACATACATATATACATATATGTATATACACACACGCACACATATATATATGTATATGTATATATATATATATATATATATATATATATATATATATATATATATATATATATATATATATATACCATATATTAACCATTTTGCAACGTTAAAATAACGTTATGTATTTGCTGGGAATAGACTCCAACACCTATAGGTTAAAGAATGTGTGGCGAATACGCGGGTAGTAGTATGAGCCTGAGTTAGTTTTCAATACAAAATAGAGCAACCTTGTATCTAACGTACGTGCTGAGGCCATTAATTAATAACATATGGGTACTAGGACCTTTTTGCTGAATGCTGGAGATAAAATTTTAATCAGCCATTGAACGAATTGTTTGTCTTTCATCTAACCTGGTGAAGTTATATATTCGGCATTTTTTGAGCCATACTTACACTAATTTGCTGCAAAGTGTTTTTCTTTAAAAGTTATAAATTGTTGAAGTACAATTCGAGCAGCATTTACACAGTTACTTACGGTGTAGTTTTTTTAGTTATTATTTCAGGTTACTCTAAGAAGACGCTTAAAACCACGTTAGCAAAGAACTGTTTGATTACCAGAGTATTTATCGATGTTTGTATTTAAGGAAATGTTTTACCTTCATTTTTTTCTTCATAACATTTTTCCTTAATCAGCGAATTCAATTCTTAAAAAAGGGTCACCTTCAGCAGAACATGTACTACAAAACTACATTATAAGTTTACGTTGAGAGTTTTTATTCCCGAAAAATAAAAAGTCAGTTAATAAAATACAAAATGATTTACTCGTATTAACTCTCAACTCATTAACATTTTTTAATTATAACCAAATACGATAGAAACATAAAATCTTTATAAGGTCGTTTCCACACCTACCGTGAGTTTAACAAAGTTATTATAATACGTTAGATTACTCAAAAAATAGAAATGCATTGAAAATGGTTTTTTGCAGCCGTCAATATATTACTATAAAGGTTAGTTTAAAATTATTCTCACTCAAATTTAAATCAATAATGTACTCGTTTTGATCAAACTTTTAAAGCGCAGTTTTCCACTCTTATCGTAAGTGTTTCACACTTATCGTATATTGTTGACACTTATCTTATATCCTAAAATCTGCTTTAGCGTCTGGTTTATAATGCGCTCGCGGATTCAAATAAAAGATTAATGCATTAGTAACATTTTATTAAACGTTTTTAGGTATATAAATTAAAAAAAAAGATTATTAAATAAACATTAATTATATAGTAATGAAAATATTATTATGAATTAAAACCAAAGATTTTAAGGCATTTCCATTACTTTAGTACATATCCTTTATGCTCTTAAACTAGAAAGGATAGAGTTTCATCATAATTATCTGAGTCATTTTATAATTATTATCAACAATTAAATGGAACTCGTTTTCTGACTCAGTTTCAAGGCTTTCTTTTTCTTTTGTAACTTTCTTTTTCTTTTTCAAAAACTTCATGTATTCTCTTTCTTTATTAATTTTTTCATTTAATAATTTTTTCTCCATAGCCAATTGTTTCTTTCTTAATCTTTCTTCCTCTATTTTTGACTTTTCTTGCACTTTTGTCTTCTGAATTTGCTGCCACGTTTCAGATGTTACAACCGATGGTAAACGTTCAATTTTGCGCTTGGACATCTGTACTAGTTATTTTGGCCATATTGAAACACTTTCGATTGAATTAATGAGTTCTGCTGCTGTTTTTAAACAGAAACAAGCTGGTTTTGGCTCTATTACCGCTGCATTATTGCAGTCAGGCATTTCCATATTGGTTATAACTTGCTCATTTTCTAAATTGCAAGTTGTTGATAGATTTTAATTACCCTGTTATATTTCATCAGGTAAAATTATGGTCTTGTATGTTTCAGAAAAGGCTCTTTTCCAAAAATGGTACAGCTGGAGGTATTCAAGATCACCTTTCCAACCTAAATATTCGTCAGCTATTTTAAACCGTTCTAAAATATTTGGATCAATGCACTTTTCAATAAAAGTTATGGGAGAGGAAGCTGATAAAGTTACACTTAAATGGTTTTCTTCTAAATAAGGACCTGGAGCAACAGTTGACTCAGATAATTTTTAAACAACTTTTTTGTAGTCAACACTATTAGCATCAAATGGAAAAATTCCGGTATTTTTAAAAGCACTTTTAATATTATTTGCCATAGAAGGATTGATTATAAATGAATTTAATACTTCTGGCACATTTTCATTGTTTATTTCTGGACCTTCATGGTCAACGCGCCATTGTCGACAAAAATATTTCCACTTTGCTTTCATTGGCCTAAAAACTGCCATATCGAGCGGTTGCAAAATAAGTGTTGCATTTGGGAATAAAGCAACAAGAATTATTCCATTTTTAGAGCAAAACTCACTAAGTTCAATCGAAAAGAATGACGAATGACCATCAAAAAAAAGTTTTTGGTGACAACTGAAAACCAGTTTTATTTATATTGAAAACGCGCATCGAATCATTTAAATATTAAGCGTTTTCTCCCAAAAACTTCGGTATTTCAGCAAACCAATCTCTTTTGGCTTTTTCAGTTACTCCTCCTCTAGCTCGGTTTATGTATTCATCTCGTTTTTTAAAAAACAGAAATGTATAAAACCAACCTTTTACAAGACGGTTGTTTGTAAATTGTGTTTTTATATTGTTGGAAATCAAATATTTTTGCACAGTATCTAATAGCTGTACTACAGACATGACAAATTCCATTCTGGTGCATGTTAGTAACCACTTGACTAACTTGTTTTCAATGTGTTCACCTAATACCCGCAGTGTTGTATCTTCAAAAAAGTTCTTCCAAATATTTTATCACGAAGCGTCTGGTAAGGAATTCCAAACGTCTTGCTCGCTTTGTACACAACCGTACCTTTTTCAACAGCATTAATAGCATCACGTAAATGACTATCTGTATATTGAAGTCTTCGTTTTGAGCTACAAATTTTTGTCTTATATTTTTGTCTTGCCATTTTAAAAGAATCTAATTAAAATATTATTTATTTTAGTAAAAAAGAAACAAATTGATTATTCATTGAACATACGATATGTATGGAATGACATTTTTTTTAGTTCATACTTATCCTACATTCAAAAAAACTACATTGCTGATAAACTACAAACTATATAATGATGAGTGGTTTTAATAATATTAATAATGGATCATGTTTTATTTACGTGATTAAGTAAATTTAGAAATAAAATTTTATTTTATCTTCTTAAGTTTCCTAGTTTTATTTGAAATGTATCTAACAGCTCCTTAAAAAAAGTATTTTCATATGTTGACGTAATAAACCTGAGTTTATAAAAGTAACGTAAATAAACCTGAGTTTATAAAAGTAACTATGTATTGCGGTTTCTATGATTTGTAATAAAAGTGCATAACGATGTTGTTGATACTCAAAATATAAAAATGAAAAAAAGAACAAACTACTTTTTGCAAAATTTATGTTATTATTTAAGATCTACGATAAGTGTCTACTCACGGTAGGTGTGGAAACGACCCCAGTATTGCATAAAATAAAAAAGATTTCAAAAGGTTTTTATTTTTAGAAGATAACTTATAAAAATTGAAAAGTTAAGAACCATTTAATTTAGTTGCGCGATGAACCTTTTCTAAAATGTAATGCCATTCTTTAAGTGTATATAATTTTTAAAGAAATGTTTTCTTTAACATACCCAAAACTTTATTTTATTTATTTAATTATTTTATTTTTTAATTTTGCTGTAAAAAGTTACAATTTATAAAGTAGGGGAGAGTGTGTATGAAAGAGCCAGGTTTTGAAGGAGCTAATACCATTATTTCTATCTTACTGGCATCCGATCCTAATTGTATTTAACTCTTTGTGTGGCAACACTGGATACCTGTAACCCACAAAAAATGTACAGTTCTACTAAAATAAATAGCGTCGTAAGAGAGCACTAAAGATTTTGAAAATGAAAAGTAATTTTTTGGTGGTTTACTTATTTATTTTTAAGATTAAGCGTAATGTTTTATTTGATAAAAGAAACATGCAGCATTCTTATATATATATTTGCCCTTCATTTACACAAAAAATATTAGATTAAAGCTTTAGTCAAAATTGTTTAATTTAAGGTTATGTATTTAACCAAACAATTTTTTGAAAGAGCCAACTGTTTATGCTATGAATAAGCCGACTTTTTTTTATACTAAATAATCGTTTAGCGCTTTAACGACTTCATAAATTTTTCGTAATGCTTCATTGAGCTTATTCTATTGAAATTAATTGTTTTAATGACTTTTCCTGAAGTTGTAAAACATAGCTCCGTTTGAATTAAAAATAATATTTAATGAAATTTTTAAAAGTCAAAGTTCAGATAAAGTCATTTTTTTTTTTAAAGTTTAAATAATTTTTTAAAACTTTTTTTGTATCGTTTGATTCATTTTATTATATTCTATTATGTATTTATTATATTATTATGTATTTTTATTATTATGTTATTTCATTATTCTCATTCTCATTTAATTTTTTGATTTTGAATAATTTCTGAAACTATTATTAAAGCTGTTTTATCATTGATTATCATAGAGTTATAAAACTTAAAGTACAATCTGATTTTTAGAAGTCTATTTAACAGTTTAATATTTTTAAAAGACTTGATAGTGTTCAAAAAAAAGTTACGACTGATAGTCGTTCGAAAAAAGTTACGGCTTTTTCATGGCACAGAGGTGGCTCTTTCATTGACGCAATGTTATGAAAGAGCTGTTTTCTTTCTTTTTTTAAAACAGGTGTATGATAGATTATTAGCATTGTTATCCGATTTTTTTTAGTTTTAAAATATTACCCAATAATGTAATTATTGAATTTAAAAAAAAAAAAAAAAGTTATAACAATTGAGTTTTTTTCACGCCATTTTAAAACTGGCTCTTTCATACACACTCTCCCCTAACATAAATAATAAAACAAATGGCTGGAGCAAAAAGAATACAACAGTTTGTCTTATCACCGAGCCCCATTATTGCTTCATTGCAGGTCGTTTTTTACAAAAAAAAAAAAAAAATCGTGATACACTGCGCGACATTATGATAAGACACCCCAAAAAGATTTATAAAACTCTACTATACATTTATATTTAAAAACTAATTTTTATTGTAAATGAAAGCAAAAAGTTTACAACACTAAACAACATTTTAACAAATTTATTTTTAACGTAACTCGCATTTTATAAAAAAAACAACCGTTTTTTCAGTGCGACAAAATTGTAAGACAATTTTACAAAAAACGTTTTGTTTGCAAACCGCAGTTGGGCACGGTTAGCCTTAACTAAACTTAGGTTTTCTGAATTGTGTCCAAATTAATTTCAACGTTTTCTGAAAGAGTATATTTTACTGATCACTATGTATATAGTCAACCAAATCAGAAAACTCCTATTAAGTAATTATGGCATTTTTAAGATTTTTTCGCGCCTTTTTTTCGCGCTTTTTTTGTCTTTTACAATCATCTTTAATCTGCCACAAATTTAATTTCAAAAGACAATAATAGAACAAATTTTGTTTAAAAAAATGTTAAGAATCGGTAAATCACATCTTTAGACTATTTTAGATCATCAAAAGAACAGAGAAAAAGTATGTCTTTTTTGTGGTCGCAAATGTCATTTGAAAATAAACAGCCAAAGCCATATAATTTCTAAATTTCAGAGCTGTTTTTCGGATTATAACATTGCTGATGATCGATACCCTACTGGATTGTGTACAAGGTTAATATACTTAGTGATTTTTAACTAAATAAATATATATATAAAGTATATATGTCATAAGCGTAAGACCATTCACATAACTGAAAAATTGGATACCTTGTTGAACTCAAAGAAATAAGATTTGATAAATGAATCAAATCTTATTTTGCTTGGTACAAGCATATATTTAACTTTTTAAGGTGTAGGAATGTAGTTGAAAGAACAAATGTTGTTGATCTAAGGCAGAAAATTAATTTTGACATTGACTGGTCAAAGATGACTATCCCGGCTAAAACACGAAATGGGTAAAATGTTATTTGATTTGTATAAAACAAGTTCGTAAATGTAATTTTTTTTTCAGAAATAACATATCAGCTGCATCTGGATATCACGGTATTAGAAAAACTGTATTAATTTGCGTTACTAATAGGAGATAAGTGAAAGAAATGTTAAGAATAATAAATCAAAAATGATAATTTTAATTTAAAAAAATCTTTGTAAGCTAATGAACCTATAAGCTTTTTAACAATGTAAAGTTGTAGAAACCTTTTTTGTTCAGTCTCCATAGTTTTGTAACTTATTTAGATGTCAAGGAACAAATGGCTTCTCACGTTATTAAAGAAAAGCTATGTATTGAAAGTGGTAACACCATTTCATTGAAGAGAGGAGGTAGTAAACTGAAACTATCTATTGGATCTGAGAATACTCCAAAAACAACCAATTTTACTCACAAAAATCTTCTTTACATTCAGATTCAGAATTCTCTTTCCTTAAGTAACCATCAAATGATAAAACTTGCTAATAAGATAAGGTAAAATCACAATACTAATACAAATTTAATTCTGCACAATAAAATGATGCAATATTTGGAGTAAAACTTATTATATAAAAAAATCAATAATTACAGAGTTGTTGAAAAAAGAAGAAACGCTGTAGAACCTGGACTGAAAGACTGTGTCTCTGACTTGGACAGTTATCTTCTCTCATTATTTACCGAAGAAAATATTTATTTGAATTTAAAAGCAAAGATAAAACTTTGGAATATAAAAATATTACAGTAGCGTACTGCAATGATGTTACTCTTTCTGTTAAATTACTCCTGGATCTAAAATAAGTTGATTCTAAGAATCAGTTGCTAAAAATTGCTGTTGACGGGGGAAATGGTTTTATCAAATTTTGTTTAAATATAGTTAAGCTCAATGAAACTTTTGAAAACTAAAGCAAAATCGAAATAGATTACCTTAAAACAAAACCGGTAACAGCTTGCAGGTCTTTATATAAAGATGGTCTAAAAAAATATTTAAAGATTCGTCAGTAAATGCTTCATTTCTTTTTCTGGTAGCTCCAGAAATCCCAGAAAGATACTTAAACATTAAAATATTATTTGAAAAATTAAATCTTGAAAAAGTTGAGCACATTGGGGTACGCGACATAAAATTTATTTAAATTCTGACAGGTTTATCTCCAAGTAGCAGTTCAATTTATCCCTGTTATGTATGTGAGTGGGATAGAAGAGAAACTTGGACAAATGCTCCATACAAAACTTTCGAGAGCTATCAAAACAACTATACAAAATTCAAAGAATCTGGTTCAAAACCTAAGTGTGCACAACATTTTAAGAATTGTATAAACCCTGTATTAGTATATGGAAACCCCTTTGAATTTCTTGTAGATAGACTTGTTTTACCGGAACTTTATATAATGGAGGGAACTGTCAACCATGTAATGGATAACATGGAGCGGATTTGGTCGGAAATGAATACGAAGAAGATTTACGAACAGTTGCAAATTCTTAAGACTAGTCAGCATAGTGGAAAATTTAATGGAAATTCTTCTCGAAAAATTCTTAAACAGTGGGAAGTCTTTAATGATAAGCTGCCAATTAAACTAAAGTTTTTTGGAGAATGCTTAAAGTTGTTAAATTTAGTTGTTGAGTTCTGCTTTGGATCCGGACTTGATGAAAACTTTCAAACTAATATCGAAAATTTAAAAGCCTGCTATAAAAATTTGATGTTGGAACATGGTATTACTTTAACACCAAAATTTTGTATCCTATTCAATCATGTATCTGAAATCTGTAAAACAAAAAAATGGGTCTTGGAGTTTATTCGGAGCAATCAGGAGAAAGTGTTCACTACCTCTTCAAAACTGCCTCGTGGAACCGGTACAAGGTGTCCGCAAATAATTCTAATTATGGACATAATTTAGTAAGGGCTTTAAGTTCTTACAATGAAAAATATCTTGTTTTTCTTGGACATGTTGATCTAAATGTTGATAATTTTTAGTGATTCAATTCAAAAAGAAATAGTTTTTAATTTTATATTTGTAAATATTTTGATTTTTAAAACATTCCGGTTATGTGATTACCCACTCTTAAACTATGTAATATAACACAATACCATCTGTATTATTCATTTCCAATAAATTGTCTGTGACTTTTACAATAAAATTTTGAATGAAAACATGGCGGACCAAAAAATGGCGCAAAACACTTGCAAAAAAAGGCGCAAAATAAAAGGTGCGAAAAAAAGGCGCGAAAAAATCTTAAAAATGCCATAATTACTTAATAGGAGTTTTCTGATATGGTGGACTATATACATAGTCATCAGTAAAATATACTTTTTCAGAAAACGTTGAAATTAATTTGGACACAATTCAGATAACCTAAATTTAGTTAAGGCTAACCGTGTGTGGGCACTTAAGAATAACTGATGTAAACATCACAGACGAATTTTTAACTGTAAACTTTTGTGAACTGTCAAAAATTTAGTTTAGGTTTATTTTTATTAAGTATAAAATAACAAATTAAATAATAATGGGTCGTGCTGCACCGTTGAGTCCAGATGAGAAAAAAGTGCTCTCTAACTTATCGAAAATGGGTCACGCCGTTAGTTACATGGCTAGAGCTTTTGGACGCAGCCAAACTGTGATTAAAAACTACGTTAATAGCCCTCGTATGCATGGAATAAAAAAAAGTCCCGGACGTCCATCAACATTAAGTGACCATGATAGGCGAAGATTGTTGAGACAAGCTTCAAATTCTTCATTAAATGCGCGTCAAATTGCTGCAGAAGCAGGTGTGATTGATAATTTAAGTACAGTTCAGCGAGTTATTCATAATGCTTTTCACCTTTTGCGCAAAAAACTTCAGCAAAACCACCTTTGACAAATAATCACATAAACAATCGCATAACTTTTGCAAATGACCACATGACATAGAAAGAAGAGTGGCAAAAAGTAGTATTTTCTGACGAAAAACGATTTTGTTTTGATGGGTCGGAAAAATGGAATTATTATTTTCACGATTTGTATAAAGAACTAGTAACACAGCAACGACGTCAAAAGGGTGGTGGTGGTGTAATGATTTGGTGTGCGATTGGGTATCATGGAAAATCAACACTTCATTTTATTGACGGAAATATGAAGGCTGGGGATTTTCTTTTAACTGTTCGAGAATTTTTAAGACGTGAAGCATCTGTAATAGGTGGTGAAATTTTTATTTTTCAGCAAGATAATACTAGAGTTTATACAGTTAAGATAATAAAGGAATATTTCAACAGCAGTAAAATTGAGGCATTGAAGTGGCCAGCTAGATCTCCAGACCTAAACATTACTGAGAATGCTTGGGCACGTATAGTGTTTGAATGCTGTCACATATAATGCTTGAAGGTAGTAAATAATGGTAAAAGTACCCACTATTGGTTGTTTAAAATTGAGACGTTTTTTTATATAAATGACAATTTATATGAATTTTTTTCAAAAAGTGTATTATAATTTTGTCACACTAAAAAAAAAATTTTTTTTTTTAATAAAATGCGAGTTAAGTTTAAAATAAAATTTTGAAATGTTGTTTAGTCTTGTAATCCTTTTACTCTCATTTACTATAAAAATTATTTTTTAAATATAAATGCATAGTAGAGTTTTAAAAATTTTTAGGGTGTCTTATTATTATGCCACGCAGTGTAAGTGCTTGTGATAAAATATATATAAAATGTGTAAAGTTTCATAGCAAAGTGTTCAAGCAAATAAAAGAAATAAAATGTGCTAGTTTATATTATTTTACTAAAAAAGAAAAAGAAAATTTAAGTCTGTAAAGAATAAAAATTGCTTTGATTCAGATTTAAACTGTTCAAGTGTATTTTTCTTGATAGTAACATTCTGGAGGGAAAATTTCCATATATAAGGTCCGCGGTGTTGGACTGAGTATGAGCTTAACTAAAATGGAAATTTTGGGATGACGAAGTTGTTATATGAGAGTCTAGTAGGGTATTTATGACTTATTTATTATATTGGAGGAGATTAGCATACGTGAGGTTTACAAGACACTTTTTTACTTACTTAAAAGTTAATTCTATAAGCATGTTTTTGTTTACTGAGTTTTTAAGCTTTGTATAATTTGTACTTGCCCAGGCCAATTTATCATAGCTTAAGTGCCCAGTGGGCACAGGATTTAAAAAAAACGTTTTTTAAACGTTCAAAAGACGTCCAAAACGTTCAAAAGACGTTTAAAGACCTCTTATTTACGTACTGGGTGACTATGTATTAATGAAAAATATAAACTTTTAAAAGACATGATATTTAGGATAAGTTTTGTCTTATAAATCAATGAAATATTTTTTGAAAGCTTTCTCTCAAACGTGTATATATGAGTCTTCCAGGAAAAGTTTTTTATCCGAGACCACACATAAAAAGTTTATGAAAGTTTCTCTTTTTATACTAGTATTACTTATTTTTAGAACCCGTAGTTTGAGAGGAATAATCAAATAAGATTAAATCTAATAAGTTTGATGTTGAATCATTTATGTAGAGTAAAAGTAATAATCCCAAGATCGAGCCTTGGAGAACCCCGTAAGTTATGGTGCTTTTTGTTGTTTTTGTTGTTTCATACCGAATGTATTGCTTTCTGTTTGATTAATAATCTTTAAAACAAAGTAAGTTATTAGGGGCTTTCCATAAACTACGTCAACAAAGTAGCGGGGAGAGGTCTGAATTTTTTTGTCATTTGTTGACAGGGGGAGGGGGGAGGTCAAGACAAGTTGACGTCAACAATGCTACTTTTTTTCATAAATTTAGTTACTTAAAAAAAGGAAAATTAGGCAGCGTTTGTAGTCCTGTGTAACATACTCGCTACACCTTCAGTATTTTAATAAAGCAATTTATGTTCCTACTTTTTAAAAGCCGTGTTGTGCTTTAAAAAGACCAGACACGTACAGAACTAAATAAGCACACACCCGATGTTTACTCGTAACACTATTATTTTTTCGAAGTTGTTTTTGGTTAGTCTGCAATTCAAAAAAAAAAATATTTATGCAAGTACTTGGTCTGTACTATATTATTTAAACGTTTATACCAAGGGTCGGCAACCTGCGGTTGATGTGGCTCTTTAGCTCCATTCACAAATGTTAATATAATATTGAAATAAAGACTTGGTAGATGATTTGAAAAAAGATTTGAAATGAAGATGTTAGTATATAGTAATATTATAATAATATTTGTGCATGGAGCTAAAGAGGCGCATCTTAACATCGAACAAACCTCACGAAGCTTGCAAGCCGCAGGTTGCCGACCCCTGGTAATAACGTTTAAATAATATAATGTAGACCATGTACTTACATAAATCTTTTTTGTTTGCACTGACTAAAACTTTGTAAGTTATAACTTTTGGCTCTTTTGTCTCATTAGGTTGCTAATCCTTGGTTTATACAATTTGTTAAATGCATTTTTCGTTTTACTAAACTCTATTAGAAATAATTGGCTTTTACTGTAAAATTGAACTAGTTATAAAGTTAAAGTGAGGAGGATTGACACATTGAAGTGTTGCATTAATCTGAAATATATTCATAATTTAAACGTGTAAGGTGTATACATTTTGTGAACACTTTAATCTTTATTTTTTTGTTCGGAGTAAGTTTTTGTAGTTATAAACTGGAAGTTAAAAGTTTAATAACTTTTTTTCTTTACCTTTTACTTTTATTAACTTTTTTTTTTCAGAGCTAGCATTTGTAATTTTAAATTGTTCTCTAAATAGCTTACTCTTAATCTCTTTTTTGTTTAAGTTGTAAACTATTCTATTCAAAATATGTATTTGTTTTTTTCCATTTAAATTTTTTTTTTGGAAAGGAGGAGAGGCGGGGGGGGGGGGTAATTGAATAATGACGTAATTTTTTAAGGGGGGTCTCTAGAAGTTTGACAACTTGTTGACAAGAGGGAGGAAGGAGGTAAAAAATGCCGGAAAATTGTTGATGTAATTAATGGACAGCCTCTTATTTTTTACTCCATACACTTCAAGTTTTTTTTAGAAGAATGTCGTAGTTTTACGGTGTCGAAATCTTTAAAAACATTAATAAAACTCATAACGTAAAGCAATCATTACTAAAAGCATTAGAAATATGAGTTAATAGCTCAATTATAGCATGGTCAGTTGAGTAATTTTTTTTAAATCTAAATTGTTTGCTGTAAAAAAATTGTTTTCCGTCTAATAATTGTAAAGTCTATAATACATGACACGTTCTAGTAATTCGGAAAAACATGATAAAACTGATATAGGTCTATAATAAGTAGTATCAAAATCATCTCCAGATTTGAATTGAGCAAATTTTTAGTTTATTTGGGACAATACCTGATTTCAGAGAAAGATCAAAGGTGTGATGTAATGATGGTTCGATGATATCAAGTTAAATGCTATGATGATATCAAGTTAAATAGTTAATTTGGCCGATAGAAAACAATTTATTTGCCAAAAGTTATTTGGCCGATAGAAAACAATTTATAGTTTATGAACAAAAACAAACATTTCCGACTGCCGTAACTTGTGGGGTTCCCCAGGGCTCTATTTTAGGACCACTGTTGTTCCTAGTGTATATTAATGATTTAAATTTAGCAACAGACCCATTAAATTGTATTCTTTTTGCAGATGACTCCAATCTTTTTTACTCCCACAGTGATATTAATACACTATTTGAAACAACAAACGAACAATTATTGAAAGTTAATGAGTGGTTCAAAAGTAATAAACTTTCTCTAAATGTGGATAAAACCAAATTTATTTTGTTCCACAAAGTTAATAAATCAAAAAATATTCCCATCAAACTGCCTAATCTAATAATCAATAACACTAACATTAAAAGAGAAAACTCAGTAAACTTTCTAGGCGTAATCTTAGACGAACATTTACGTTGGAGTTTACAGATAAAAAGTATTGAAAATAAAATATCAAAAAATTTAGCAATGATATATAGGGCTAAACTATTTTTAAGCAGTAGTTCTTTGAAAAGTTTATATTTCTCTTTTATTCATTGTTATTTAACTTACTGCAATACTGCATGGGCAAGTACAAACCATACAAAATTAAAAAAATTGTACTGTAAACAAAAACACGCGTGCAGAATAATTTTTGGAGCTAATAGAACACTACCTTGTGAACCTCTTCTGCGTATACTTGGAGCATTAAATATATATAAAATCAACTTACACCAAGTTTTAATGTTCATGTATAAAACAAATTTAGGATTATCTCCTAAAATATTTCAATCCTATTTTGACAAAATAGTTCATAAATATCCAACAAAATTTTCAAGTAACAACTTTGTTGTCCCAAAATATAATTCAAAACTAACTTCATATTCAGTTCTTTATCGTGGACCCTACTTGTGGAAAATGTTTCCCAATATTGTAAATACACATAAAACTAGTATAGAGCAGTTTAAATATGAATCAAAACAAGCATTCTTACTTATGGATTTTAGTATATCCGATTTTAAATGTTTTTTTTAATTAAAACTTAAATACATAAAATAATTAATACAAAATTATGTCACTGAGTGTATCAACATTTTTTTTTATTTTTGATTATCTTAATTATGGTATTACCTCTATGACGTTTGCTAATTTATTTACGTTATTTCTATGAAGTTGACTAATTTATTTTTGTTATTTCTATGGTGTATATTAATTTATTTACTTTTTATTTTTAAATCTTACTTTAAATTTTTAATTTTTAAATAAATGATAATATCTTATTTATTTTTTCTTATTCTGAAAAAATGATCTTACTCTTTCCTTAAAGTTTTATTTTTTAAGTTTTTCTTTAAATGATAAGGAATTGTTATCTATTTTACTTTTATACTTTTATTTTTTATTTTTTTTTTTTATAAATAGTTTGTTAACTATAGATATTTAAATATTACGGTTTTGTAAATACGTGAGAATAGGGCTCGGTGATAAGGCTAAATTAGTCTTCTTTTTGCCCTGCCAGTATTTATTTTTATTTATGTGCTTCGAAACTGTATGTATTATTTAACGGCAAAAAAAAAAAAAAAAAAAAACAACATCCAGATATCAGCGCTAAAGGTACTAAAAAGTATATTTTGCATGAAACAAATTATTTTTGGTTGTTTTTGCCATACTGCATAATTAAACACTTTTCAAAATTAGGCTTTTAAAGCTAATTATTGGCCAAGCCGACAGCTTTTTTATTATGCCGAAAGTTAAAATTTTTTAGGGAATGAATATTCTTGATAATACTTTTGCATTATCGGCATACATTTTTAAAATATTTACTTTATAAAAAGTTATCAGAAAAGTTGTTAATGTAAAAAACAAATATGTTTTATTTACTTTAAAAAAATGCTTAGCTGTTTAGGCTTTCATTAGCCGATACCAATTGGTTTTTTTTTCATAATTTTGTCCTGTTTTTCTTGATTTTTCATCGACTTTCAAATGTTATTTTGATTTGTTTACAAGAAACTTTTTATCATGAAAGTTGCGAAAAAGTTTTTAGCAATGCCATTAGTTTTTAATTTTTTTCTTTTATCCAAAATATTCTCTTTTTTTATTTACTTTTAATTTTTTAACTAGATTATATAGTTTGTGCGCCAAATTCGTGTAAAAAATCGAAATTTAGTGCCAGCAGCATAGGCAGAATTTTTTAATATTTCAAATATGACTGGCATTGATCAAACTAAAGTATGTTTATACTTTTGTTAAATGAGAATGTTTTTCAAAAAATTGCGGTGATTGGAACCTTGAAACAAAAATGCCCCAAAATGTTTGCTCTCCCTACCCCAAACGTTAGAACAATGAGTTAATAAAATGCGAATTTTAACATATTACACTAATTTTATCGACAGAGTTTAAATTTCATTTAAAAACCTTTTAGTGTTTAAATGTTATGCTTATGTAAAATTTACAATCCCCTTATTTTGGGGAAGGCGGAATTTTCGCATGGTCATTACTTTGGAACGTTAAAAGATTATATGAAACTGAAAACCTACTATAAAATTAAATTTATTATAGTATGCTAAAAATTATATTTTATTAACTCATTGCCCATACCTTAGGGGTAAAGGGAGCAAATGTTTCGAGATTTTTTTGTTTCCAAGCTCCAATTACTGCAATTTTTCCCAAAACATTCTCATTTGACGTAAGCATAAAAATACTTAAATTTAGAGTTTCATATCTATACAGAGGCGATTTTACGGGTGTGTGTGAGGGATGTTCCACTCCCCTAAAGAACGTAATTTTCAAGTTATAGTCTATTTTTTTACGAATTTAGTCGACTAGTCGTGTATTTGATCAATCCAGTCGGGTTAATCTTCGTTTTGAGGACATTTTTTTTCTTTTTCTTCTTCCTTAAGAACCCTAATCTATAACATCAAAAAACGCCTGCCAACGCTCTGTACTGATTTGCCATTAAAACACATTCACTAAAAACACATTAGAAAACAACTTGATAACTAAATCGAAATTTTTTTTTCTTTTTTTTTCTCTCTTTTTTTAGTTAACATTTTTTACATTATTTATATGTCGTGATTTACATGTAATATAAACATATAAACTTGGAATCTAGAAGAAGAAGATCATAACGATCTTGTCGCCAGAACCATATAAAAATTACAATGTAAATATAATATAAAATAATACAAGTAGTTTATGACAAAATAATAATCCAAAACATTTGAAATAATAAATGGTTAAAATAATATCTCAAAAATATTTCAATATATTATCCGTTGAAAAAATAACATTCTTTAATTTGTTTTTAAAAACAGAAAAAGAGATAGATGAATCAAAATTAGGCTGGACAAATTTATTCCAGAGATAAGGTGCTCGATAATCTATACAAAATTGATTAAACTTTGTTTGACGAAAGGGTTCTTTTAAATAGTTTTTATTTTGCAAACTATATTTATTCTTTACTTTAAAGGTAAATAGATCTTTAAAAACATGTAATAAAGGGTTGTTCATACAACAAAACGTAAAACATAAAGTATTATACAAATTAAGTTCAAAAACGTTTAATACATTCATACCTTTGAATAAAGGTTTTGTATTTGAAAAACGATTTAAAAAATATATTGTTCGCATTGCATGTTTCTGATGGCGGTAAAGACATTGCAATTTATTTTTACCTGTACTTCCCCAGGCAATATTTGCATAGTTTATATAGCTATGAATAAATGAGTAGTATAGTTGTTTTAAATTATTTTTATTTAAATAATTTCTGGCCTTATAGAGGATTCCAATATATTCTTATATTTTCGCTTTCTTGTATTCGCCTATAAAAATTCACTCATTTTTAAAACTTTTCTAATCTAACAAAACTATATAAGTTAAATATAAGTACTCTTTTTCGATATTTTCTAGAACCGAATGTAATTAAGTTTGAAATAATCTTATCTTTTGTGTTGTAAATAATAAGTCAAGAGTGACAAGGTATTCATTGCTGGGTAATTAAGAAGTGGAAAAAAAAACGTGTTGATTGAGAAAGTTATCATTTAAAATAGCATAAAAGTGTATTCATAAGAACTGTGACTGCCTTTTTTTATTTATTTTGCTTTCAATTGCTTTGACAACACCATTCGACCATTTAATGTTTGGATAAATAAAATCCCCTATAATTATAACATCCTTTAAATTGTTGTAAATAATAAGTTGTAAATAATAAGTCAAGAGTGACAAGGTATTCATTGCTGGGTAATTAAGAAGTGGAAAAAAAAACGTGTTGATTGAGAAAGTTATCATTTAAAATAGCATAAAAGTGTATTCATAAGAACTGTGACTGCCTTTTTTTATTTATTTTGCTTTCAATTGCTTTGACAACACCATTCGACCATTTAATGTTTGGATAAATAAAATCCCCTATAATTATAACATCCTTTAAATTGCGTTTATCGACATAGGATCTTGCAGTTTCAAAAACTTTATCAAAAATTTTCATTTCAACTATTTCATTTGGTTTTTATATGCGTCCTAATAAGTAATTATCGTTACAAATAACAAGTGCGACGCATATTTGTTCCATTTTATTGGAAAACAAAATTTTCTTAAACTTGATAAGATTTATATTTATTTATAATACAATTTCACCACCATATCTATGACCATTAGGATCTTTTCTACACAAAAAGTAAATTTATAGTGATTTGAACCAAGTTTCCGTTATTCCGATAAAACATGGTTTGTCATAAAATAATCAGTTTTTGTTTGAATATCAGTCTTACACTGTCTCAACCAGTGAAACAAAGAAATGACGTCATTTACTGGTATCGCAATATCATAATCATAACACTATTCAAAATTTGCGCCGCACATTTTTATTGGAATATCACATTTAAACGGCGACGTTAAAAGTAAAACGACAAAGTGAATTTTTTCTAATTTTTTTCTTATTAACTTGCTGTTAAAACATTAGTGCGCATTTTCTTTTTATTATTCATTATTATCTTTTTTTTAAATTTAGTTTTTAATTAATAACGTAAGTTAATATTTAATTATTAATTTGTTATTGTTAATGCCCCCCCCCCATTATAAATCCGCCCCGGCTACATTATTGGTTACATATTGTAGCCGGAGACGGGCAAAAATATCAAAAACATTAACGTTTATGATATTTTTAGTAGTTTTTTTTTATGGTTACCAAAGCAACTATCATTTTTGATCTAAAAAAAAATATATTTTATACCAAAATTCGCTCACAAGTATTAAATCTTATCATAAACGTTTTCAACATGTTAAAAGTAAAGGTTACAAAAGGGCGTGCAAACATATCAAAACTATTAATGTTTTTGTTATTTTTAGGTGCTTTTTTTTATGGCTACCAAGCAACTATCATTTTTGATCTAAAAATATACTTTTTAAAATCAAAATTCGCTCACAAGAAATGTTAAACCTTATCATAATCGTTTACGCATTACACAATTCTCTTAATTGTCACATTGAAACTTAGAAAACTTCAATCAAGTTAGGGCGTCGCCCTTAATCAGTTTATTAGAAATAATACAATTTAAAAAACTTCAGAAACTATTTTTAATACATAAATCTCAAACAATTTCTGGCTAGCCACTATTTAGTGTATATAAAAGATAAGATAATCAGTTCTCGAAGTGAAAAAGTAACGGGATAGTTTGCAGTAATTTCAAAATACGATCCCGTTGATTCATTTTTACATTAAAAGAGTTATAAAAAGGTGGCAGAATGGTTTATACTTTATAAAAAGTTGGCGGGATACCATCCCACCTCACTTCGAGCACTGGAATTTAAAAAAACATTTTTACTGAGAGAATTAAGTAATTATAGAATTATTATAAATTATAATTGGTATCTAATTTACAAACAACAAACAATTGCTTTACAGTATGTAAAAAAGTGGCTGATCTTTATTTACAAGTAATGGATTAAGAAAAAAAGAAAAATCTACTTTATTATACGAAGAAAAATTATGGATCAACTTCATCTGCTTTGACTAGCTGAAAGAAAATATAAAAATATAAATCTTATAATATTGAAATAATAATTTTAATATAATTCAACCTAAAAAAATTTACTTTTTTGTTATTGCTTTGAAAAGTAAGTTAAGAATACTATAACTAAAATATTATACTTTGCCTTTGTCTTGATTCTTCAACAGTCATTGCCATAAAACAACCTGAACATAAACCATTAAATTCAGGACTTCCGAAAAATTCACAATTAATTTTCAGACACTTCATATTTAGATATTTATTTGATTGGCTCTCACATTTATGACACTTGCCAGTAGGTAATACAGTTAACAAAGCACAACCGAGAGTGGAACAAGGAACCGCATCATTCTGCTAAAGAAAATATTTTAATGTAACTAGACGATAACAATCAACGACATAAACTTATTAATTTTAAGCTTGGTTTCCAATAGTTGTAGAAATACTGTACAACAGTTGTGCGTTTTTGCTGTACAACAATTATTGCCGAAATTGATTTGATTCTATTTCCGCAACTTTTGCTTTACAACATAAATTTTGTTGTACAACCGACGTTAAGTCGTACAACTTACGCTAGAAAATTTTTTATTAAAAAACTTTATTGTTGTAAAACTGCTGTAAGACACTTTAACAACTATTGAAAACCAAGCATTAAATATTAAACAGTAATAGATTATTCTGTGCACATAATAGATCATTTTAGGTATTTATAAACGACGTACGTTGGTGTAAAATTGTTTTTTCTAGTTTATATCAAAATATCTACAAAATGCCTAGGAAAAATAATCGGAGGACGGAATTACTAGCGTTATGATCCAAGTAAGGTTGAGAATGCTCTTCGAGATATTGGAATGTCAGTTGGATCTGCCAGCAAGAAACGTTCAGTGCCGCATACAACTCTTCAAGACAAGTTGCATGGCCGACATAATAAAACAGTTGGATATCCTACTGCTCTGAACGCTACTGAAGAGAAAATTATTGTCGAGGCGTTGGTTGAACTGACAAAATGGTCCTATCAGTTGACAAAGTTTGATATCCGGCTCATAATTCAAGGTTATTTGAATAAAGGTCGTACTATAATCGAATTTGCCGACATGCCTGGTGATGATTTTACGAACAGTTTTATGTTAAGTAACAATCTCACACAACGTTTAGATACAAACATAAGCCGTTCCAGAGCAGCAGATTCTCCTGAAATGGTTACAGAATTTTTTGAAAACGCCGGGGAGAAGCTAGAAAACATGCCACCGGAAAAGATTTTTAATTTTGACGAAACCAACTTGACCGACGATCCTGGTGCTAAGAAAGTTGTAGTTTTAAAAGGGATAAAGCGAGTCGAACGTGTTATGGAACATTCAAAAGTAGCAATAACTCTTATGTTTTGTATTTCTGCTTCTGGTGACATCCTCCTTCCTTTTGTGGTCTATAAAGCAGAAAACCTCTAAGGAAATTGGTGCAATGGTGGACCAGCAGGTTCCAGATATGATGTAACAAAAAATATGGCGAAACCACAATTTAAAGGTAGGAGAATCGAACCACCCAGTGGTTCGATTCTCCTACCTTTAAATTGTGGTTTCGCCATATTTTCCTTCCCATGCAGAAAACATTCCTGGAGAAAAAGTTGTAATTGCAGATAATCTTGCTTATCATTTTACATTTACTATTGTATCACTGTGCAGAGAAAACAACATCTATTTTACCACTATTCCCCCAAATTCAACTCACCTGATGCAGCCATTAGACGTTGCCTTTTTTCAAACCACTTAAAAGTTACTGGCGAAGCATTTTAGAAACATGAAGAAAAGAAAGTCGTGTTAGGGGAACAATTCCAAAACAACATTTTCCTATTCTGCTCACAAAGCTCTACTCAAAATTGCATGCAACTGGAAGGATATCTCAAAATCGGGATTCAGAAAAACTGGTCTGTATCCATTTGATCCAGACCAGGTTCTTTGAGTTATTCCAGGAGGTTCTTATCAACAAGATGCTGAAAATATCGGTCGAAACCTTGATGCTACAATAATCGACATGTTAAAGGAACAGAGGTCAAACAGAGCAAAATAAACAATCCAGAGGGAAGATAATTAATCCCGGCAGTGCAATTTTGCCTGAAATACAACAACCTGGTCCATCTAGACAGCTGGTATATGACAAAAATACGTGCGGAATGTGTAAATGTGAATATAATGATTATCGAGGTCCAGATTGGATACAATGTGTTTCATGCCGCCAGTGGATACGCAGGGTTTGTAACAGTTCTTCTGAGGAGCCGCAGTATATTTGTGATCGGTGTTTAGAGGACTAAGCTTGAATACTGTTTTCTGGAACATTATGTAATTGCAATACGTTATTGTAAATGTTGTTTTATGTTCACTGATTATTATTAGAAATGTTTTAAATCCAGAGCCTTTTATTTAATACACATAAGACTGTTTGTCAAACTTAAAATTTTGTAAATTAATTTCACCTTTTATGATTGCAACAGAATCGACGTAAATTAAGGAAATTTCCTACCCTTTTATTATTTTTTGATATCTCTACAGTGTCATAAATACTGAATTATAATTTAAAACATGCTGAAGTTGCACAAGAGCTGTCCAACTTCATAATAAATTAATATTTCGGCACATGACGAAGTTGCCCCTAAGTTAGGGCAACTTCGTCACTCTTCATAATGATATTTTAACTACTTTATTATTCAAATGGGAAATTAAAAAATAAGTGGAGCGTTATGGGGCATGCTGCATTGTAACAAAACTAACAGGCTCATTTTCATTTTCCATTCTGAAATCATTACAAAGAAAAAAATAAGTTCCAAAATTGACGAAGTTGCCCCGAATTACGGTACATAGACGCATAAATACAAATCTACATGAATACCTACATACATACAGTGACATATCTACATATCTACATAAATACATCTACATACATACAGTGACGACTTGTCTGTTGGGGCCATTTGTACCCAGCCCCACCTACATTTGTTTAAAGTATAGTATTTGTTTATGTAAATATTACTTAAATCATTCGTCATAACTATTTGTACAGAGTATTAACTTAAAAAACTTAAACTTAAAATCATTTATTTTTTTTCAAATGAAAAAAAAGTTCTGCAGAGCTTACTTGAACCAACCCTGAGGAGAATATTTTACAGAACTATAACGCTTAGTTATTGCTATAAATAAGTAACTCTAAGAATTATTAATTTCAACACACGCTGTTCTGCAACATATTAAATTCTTGATTCATAAGTTATGAAGAATTTTTTGCTGGAAAAACTTAAAACATTATGTCACTGGAAAAACTTAAAACCTTATGTCGCTGGAAACTCTTAAAACATTGTTACTGGAAAAAATTAAAACATGTTGCTGGAAAAACTTAAAACATTATGATGACGGAAAAACTTAAAACGTTATGTTGGTGAAAAAACTTCAAATGTGTTGCTGGAAAAACTTAAAACATTAAGTTCAGTTAATAATGTACATTAGTAGTAGGATTTTTAAATAGTATTTAAGTATAAGATATATTTTAAATAAAAATAAGGTTATAAATACAAAATTTAATTGTTGCTAAGCTGTTGTTAGTATTGTTTTCTAAAATCTTGAGGTAACCAATAACATTATTGTGCTTTTTAAAAATATTTTTTTTAAAAAGCACGTTTCATTTTCTTAACAATTTATTTTCCTAATTACTAGAACCTGAGAACTTTATAAATCATAATTACTAGAACCTGAGAACTTTATAAATCATAAGGATTTATAGATAAAGAATTATCTATCTTAAAGAACATACATAGTTAATAACTAACTAAATATTTTCTTTAGTAAAAAAGATATAAAAATAGATCTCTCAGCTAGTATTAATTAGGAATATAAAAAAAGGAAAATATTATTAAAAGGCAAAATATTATTAGAAGTAATCCAGGGTTTGTAGCCAATTGTTTATATAAAGTTCTCTGACTTTTCACTGACTTTTTTTTAAAATCAGATGAATTTCCCTTACCATTTTTAACATAAGCAATATTTTATAAAATATTTAAAATTACTATCTACTATAATGGAAATGCTAAAATTGCTATGCATGACAAAACTTATAAAACTTATTTTTTATAAGATAAATATTAATAGTTAAGTTGAATGTATGGATCTTATTATACATGTTAGTATTGATCTTATTATTTAGATTTACTATGAATGAACACAAAGAAAAACAGGTTTCAGAAAAACATAGGCTTCAGATGATCTTCAAGAAAAACTACAAGTTGTGTTCATAAAACATTTTAAAATTATCTTTCACACAAAAATTAACTGAAATATTTATTAAATATAAAGTTGTAAACAATATATTTCAACATCTTATGCATTAGTTGGTCTATAACAGAGACTACTTTGGGTTAGTCATTTGTTATCACTATTTGTAGCTGTACTTTCGTTATCACTATTTTTAGCTGTGCCTTATCATATAGTTATCACTATATGTAGCTGTACTTTTTCTAATCCAACAATATTTTCAGATAAAAATAGCACAGTATAACAAAACTAGCTTAGAAACATTAAAAAAATATTTTGAGCATCAATAGCCAGACAAACCTATTAAATTGCGCATGATCTAGTTCTTTTAATTAAATACATCATCAACTGAAAATGCAGAAGTTTAAACAGATGTTGCTTAAACAAGCTGCAACAGGGCCTAGAAACAGAAAGCTTTTTGAGTGTTGTCAGGCAAAGATAGTACAGCTTTTCATGTGCCCGGGAAGAGCTTTGTGGACTGGTATTGGTGCACATGATAAAACACAAAATCTACAAAAATCTACAAAATCTATACTTTGATGTCAACTTGACAATGAATCATGAACAGTCAGTGGGCTTTCTTGTGATCTTGATACTTTGATTGAGTTTTATGGTGTGGGGAATCCATTGCTGATTTGACCACTGTATAGTTTTTACCAACTTGTTCTGCAAGAGTTGCAAATTCCTGATAAAACGACGGGATCAGTAAAGTTAACCTCTTGTTTGAGCAGGGCCTTGATTCTCTGCTACATCAACATTCTACAAATACTTAAACATATTCCAATTACTTGATTTAGATTAATTCTAGCTTAATAATAAAAACTCATCAAAATTTACTTCTACTTTAAAATGATTAAATATGTAAGCTTTTAAACTTCTTCTAAAATAGTAATCAAATGTTTTTATCGACCAATCAAACAATTAGTATTGTAGTAAAATTTTAATATATTGGGCTTTTTTAATTTTTAAACTGATTCATTTTTGCAAACATTACACCAAAAAAAATTATTTAAAGAAATTTTGAGTAATCGCAAGTTTTGAGTGGCTTTCCATTTTGCCAAACTTTGTCATCAGGAACACCAAGTGAGGAATGTCTAAAATTCTGCTTTGTTTGTTGTGGAAATTTTGTTTTCCCAAAGCAGGGAGCTATTTAAATCTTGGAAACTCATTGATTTTGAAGAACTTTAAAATAATTATAGGTACTACTAAGTATATATCAAAAATACTTAATTTAAAGTCACAATACAGTAAGAATTAAAGTCTTAATACAATCAAAATTTGTTGTAATCAGAATTGAAAAACTTGGTTGTCCTTATTTCTGTATCTTTATGACTTTATTAAGCAAAAAATAGTATTACAGGCAAAAAATTATCAAAGGATGAAAGAATTAAGCAATATTTCATCAAAAACAGTAAAAATGGTTCCTCTACCTATTTTGCTTTCAAACCAGGTAAATCAGCCTAATGAAAAGATAATTGCTCTATTCCTTTTTCTACTGAAAGTTCTTTGAATGCTGTGTCTTCATATTGTTATAAAAGTAGCGATGTGCTTTGTAACAATGGAAATAACAGTACTAAAAATGGTGTAAAAAATTTTGCTTCTTAGTAGGTATAATTCAGCCTCAAATAGAAACAAAACATTTTGAACAAAAGACCCCAAATATCATTCTATTTTAACAAAAACATGTAAAAACAATGAAAAATTACAGCTATATCATTAAATAGAAAAAAGTATTTAACATCCTTTTTATTTAACCAATTTTTTACGTTAAAAATGTTGCAGAGACAATCTAACTTCAAACTACATTTTTTTCTCTCAGACAGTGTAACCAGATTTTAATTTTTATGCCAATGAACCCTGAGTCTATTTTACTGCTTATTTTGTCATTTTTTTAGTCCTCATTTTGAGGGTTAGGGCCTAAATTGGCAAACTACATCTAGGAAAAGTAGAATAACACTTAAAACTTTTTTTGTTTACCTAAAAAATCTACATAGTTTCAATATTGTGTAACTAAAAATATTTAATTTTATTTACCATCATCTTTCTTTTAAATTCACCATTGTGAATTTAACTGAAATAGAAAACTTATTTAGTTTGTATGATACCAAAGGTATTAAGCAATAAACCATTATTTCTTCTTTGTTTTGGTTTAGCATTTTACTCTTGACTCCGACTTGTTTCTTTCTCACCAGCCAACACTGCACACACACAAACATATATACATGCATTCATATATCTATGCATGTATAAGATGCATGCATACATACATACGTACATATGTACATATATATATATATATATATATATATATATATATATATATATATATATATATATATATATATATATATATATATATATATATATTAGGGTGGTGCTAAAAACAACTTTTTTGAAAATGTCTGGTGACACCCCCTAAAAGTGTTCTATATAATAAAAGAATATTGGATTTGAAAAACTTTTGAATAAAAAATATTTTTAGGGGCGGCACAAAGCCCTTGAAAATCGAACAGGTCCCTGACCTTGAAAATCAAACAGGTCCCCAATATTATCAAAAAAAAAATGTTTCAAAAGTATGCCACGTCGGGTCTCAAAAGAAGCGAAGTTATATAAAAATTTTAAAAATAATCATTATTTTATAAAAAAACATCCCCCAAAAAGAATTATAATCAAAAAATCTTCCCTATTTTTTGTTCCTGGTCAAGCCTATATACATATATATAGGCATGACCAGGAAGGCATGCAATTTCATGTCATAACATGACCACGCAAACACTATTTCATTTTGAAAACTTGACCAAGACTGTTAATGTTTTGAAAACTTGTTTACATTTTAAAAATGTACTGAAAAAATTATCTTAACTATGAAGAAACTTTAAAAAAACTTATTGAGAAAGAAGCAAATAAATCTTTATAAAAAAAATAACTAAAAATAAAATTAAATAAAACTAAAATTAAAACTAAAACTTAACTAAAATAAATAATAAACTATAACAATAAGATTATCTAAATTACATTTGGAATAAATAGCTTTGAATCCTTTATCTTTACTAATGTTTTTACAATATAATATTATGAGAAGCCCTTTTTAAATAAAGCAACAACTTACATCTAACGATTGTTTAATAAATGCGCACATTTGATAGTTGAAAAAAAAGATTCTTAACAATTCTTCGCAGTAACGTAAACAAAAGAAAAAATGATTAAATCGTTTATTTAAAAAAGTGAATTTTTATTTATTTATTTAAAGACATTTATTATAAAAAAAAAAGTACTTATATAAATATATAAAAAAAAATATATATATATATACTATTCATAAATATTTTTATAAAAAATCATTAGCAGTGATTTGTTACTTTGTTTAAATGCATTTCGATAATATAAAAACATAAGTAAAGATCAAAATTACCCAATTCAAATATCAGCACCTGCTACCCCTATTTTCAAAAATTCTGGAGAGCCAACTGACTAATCTAACTACTGTCCCATTAGTTTTCTTACTATCATCGGCAAAGTTTTTAAGTCTTTATTAACAAACACTTCATCTATTATCTCGAATCTAATAACATACCTTCTAATCATCAATATGGATTTCGATCTTTTAGTTCTACTGCCAGTTTGTTAATGATAATAATAGATAGCTTTTATCATGCATTAGATAGATGTGGATTAGGGCTATTACTCTCAACATTTCTAAAGCTTTTGATAAAGTTTGTCATGCTGGTCTTCTCCATAAGCTCTTTTTTTATGTAACATCTTTAACATAATTGAATCCTTCCTTACCAATTTTACTATAAAAGTTGTCCTTGCTGGATAGTACTCTTCTTCATTTCTTTTAACTTCAGGGGTTCTTTATAGTTCTATTACTGGTCCTATACTTGTTGAACATTAGCGATATCCCAAAAATGATCACATCTAAGGTGGCATTGTTCGCTGATGATAATACCATTTTTTACTTGTTTTGATAAGAAGCCAATACCCTCTGATTGGAGGAGGCATTTGAGCTCTAAAAGGATCTCCTTCTGCAACAGCATGGGGCATTTAGTGGCTGGTGAACTTTAGCTCAGTAAAACTCAATTTTTTCAGCTAATGGATATCGCAATAATCTAGATCTTCCTATATTTATGAATAGTAACATACTGGGTGAGTCATCTACCCTTCATCTTCTAGGATTAACTCTTACTTCTTGTGTTACTCATCAATCAATTAATACTCATCCATTTACAGCGACTGTGTTTTAAGTGCTCCAAAAATTCTTTTTTGTCTAGTTGTTTTCCTCGATCATCAATTCTTTGGGATTCTCTCCCTTCATTGTGTAACCTTGATTCATAAAATTTTCAATCTTTCAAGTTGACTGTTAGTCGTTATCTTAATTTATAAACTTCCTCTTTTCTCTTTCAGTAACTTCCAACTCTAATAGTGGTTGCTTGCAGCCTTGTTGGAAGTAAAAATCATTAAATATATATATATATATATATATATATATATATATATATATATATATATATATATATATATATATATATATATATATATATATATATATATATATATATATATACACACACACACACACAAACACACATTTTATATATATATATATACACAAATATATATATATATAAATATATATAAATATAAATATATATATAAATATATATATTTATATAAATATATATATATATATATATATATATATATATATATATATATATATATATATATATATATATATATATATATATATATATATATATATATATATATATATATATATATATATATATATATATATATATATATATATAGGTCCAATAGCACCCCTTATACAGTGAAACTTCCAATGGGTTTAAAATTCCTAAAATTTAATGAACTTTGTTTTATTTTTTTTATTTTGAAGTAATAGGACAATATCAATAAAAAATCCCAATATTGTGATGAACAATAGCAATAAATATTCCCAATATCGCAAAAACACAGTAAAAAATATATTCCTGGCTAACACCCTGTGTGTGTGTGTGTGCATATATATATATATATATATATATATATATATATATATATATATATATATATATATATATATATATATATATATATATATATAATTTAAAAGATTAGTAACAACCCTACTTTGATTTCAAATTCACATCATTTCTAGAAGCCTTATTTAAGAATAATCTTTTGTGGAAACCTGATAAAGCCTCACTTAGGAAACTACTTTTAACAAAGGAAAAAATGTGTTCAATAAAAGAAACTTAAAATAGCTATCTATGTTCTTGATGGAGGCGCTTTACTGCATAGTGTGTTCTAGGTCAAAGGAACAAGAACACAAATAGTCTAATACAATAATTATTGCATATGTAACCTATATTTGGTACAGCTATGGAAAAATTTTTATTGTATTCGATGGGTACAAGTCCACAACAACAATCAAATTTAATGAACTCATGAAACAATAACATCAAATGGATCTTCAAAAATATCATTAAGGCAGAAAACAAAAGTTTATACTCCAAAAAATCACTTTTTGGCTAACATGCATAAAAAGGAGCAATTATTACTTTTACTTGCAGCAAACCTTACCAACAATGGTTTGTGGATGTGAAGCAGATACTGAAACGAAAATTGTTGAATGGCTTTTGAGATAGCAAAAGATTCTCTAACAATCGTTGTTACTGATGATACAGATGTGTCTATATTGATTCTGTACCACTGGGATAAGAAGTTATGCAATACCTTTTTTCTTTAGGATTATGACAAAAAATGTTAGAGCATTAAAAAATACCAGTTGAAGTTGCAGAAGCAAAATCACTTACTTTTTATTTATGCATGGGGTATATGTGATTTCACTTGCGTAAATTTCACTGACATAAATCTTCAGTTAAAGTGTTGAAAGAATTATACAATGGGCATCAAGAGACTTTATTTTACAAATTGAAATTTGACAGACATCAAGAGACTTCATTATTCAAATTAACATTTATTTAATTATTCTTTAACTTTGTGAAGATAATGTAAATACATTTACTGATTTATGCAAACACTTTACTGTTATTATTTTATTACTGTTAAGTTTACTGTTAATATTTGATAGAGCAAATTTAGAAATTCTTTCTACATAGTTTATTGTAAAATGTTATTTTTGTGAGCTTGAGTAGTAAAACAATTGAAAAAACCTCTCAATTCTGTTAAAAAAAATCAAGATGAATAAAAATGCGTTTTGCATTTAATATTCTTTTATTTAATTACATATTTAATATTTATTTGATCATTAAGAGTTCAACCTTTTTATATTTTAATGCAACAATATTTTTTGAGGAAGTGGATGTACTTACTATTTTGTACTCGGTACATATTGGAGGGTTTTTTACAAGCTATATAAAAAAAACTTTTTTTATCATTTTTTTTTTAAATTTAGTAAGCAAAGCTTCCAAGATATTTTTTTATGAGATTTATCAAATCATTTTCAAACAAAACATTTTTTTTACTTACAGAGGACATTTTGCAAGCTTGATGCCATAGTTAAACAAACAAGCTTTTCAACTTATTTTATTTAATAATCTTCAGTCTTTTTCTTATAGAATGGGAACATTTTTAATAGAGAAGTTAAAGCTTATAATGTCTACTTTATTAGTGCTTAACAAAATGGAGTGTTTATACTGATTGTTATTTTGTATTGATTAGTAAAAGATTTAGGTTAATCACGCCAATAATAGGCATAATTTCTAAACAACAATGTGTAAAAACTTATTATTGATAATTTTTCATACATTAACAGAACATATTTATTTGGCATTGAATAGTTTGGTGTAACAGAACATATTTAATTGGCATTACATAGTTTGGTCTAACAAAACATATTTATTTGGCACTAAATAGTTTGGTGTAATGTAAATAAATAATAAGCATTATATTAAGTAACTTTAAATAAACAACTTTTTTTTTAAATGATTACTAATAATTATATAATAATTTTAACAAAAAACAAAAAAGAAACCAACCTTTTTTTCTGGTAAGCGATCTTGATACATAGGGTCTGCATAGTTGCGGGGTTGATAGTTGTGCTCTTGATAATTACAATCTTGATAGTTGTAACCTTGATGATTGGGTTCAAACTGGGTTCTTAGATTGTTATGATTCTCTTGATAAAAAGGTTTTTGCATACAATAATCAAGGTTATGATTTTTAGACTTTATTTCAGATTTAGCTGCTTGTTCTTGTAAACTCTTGTAACATGTATTGCATAGACAACCTTGATATAACTTTGAAACTAATTCCTTTTTTTCACAATTTATGCAATTCGAGTATTGGCTGTAAATTTCGTTACAGTTGGAACAAATACCTTTAGAAACTGCAATTCTAACATTACATTTCTTGCAAATTTCATTAGGGAAAGATGCATTTAGATCATAATGAGATTTTCTAAAACTTTGATTTAGTGTCGGATTTTGGAGAGGCAAATCAGAAAACCTAGCATTATTATATAGATTATATCTATTTTTTTCTTCATTGTTATATACTTGTAACTTTTCCTGAAATTCATCAAACATATGATTTGGACGTGCTGAAGGTAAAGGAGGTAAAAAATCAACTGTTGAATTAAAATCTTCATAGTCAGTTTTCTTAACACTAGCATTTCTAGCTGGTTGCATATAACCTGTAACACTAAGATTTCTAGCTTGATGCATATAACCTGCGAAATTGTCATTATATCTATTTTTGTCTCCATTACTATATACTCGTGACCTTTCCTGATATTCATCAAACACATTATTTGGAGATGCGAATGGTACAGGAGGTAAAAATTCAACTGTTGAATTAAAATCTTCATAGTCAGTTTTCTTAACACTAGCATTTCTAGCTGGTTGCATATAACCTGTAAAATTGTCATTAAGACTACTCTTATTGATAAAAGCTTCAGATTTTGCGAGATTTTGCTCATTATACTTCTGCATTGGATCACTGGAAGGCAATGGTGGCAAAAAATCAAGATTAGAAATAAAGTCTTCAGAATTTTTATTTTTTCTGTTAAAAAATTCATCCTTCGTTTGAGACATCAATACAGAAGAATCTTTAAAACTTTCTTTTTTCATTTGATAACATTGTAAGCACATGCCTAGGAATGCAATTATAATA
This sequence comes from Hydra vulgaris, assembly GCF_038396675.1. Lineage (NCBI taxonomy): Eukaryota > Metazoa > Cnidaria > Hydrozoa > Anthoathecata > Hydridae > Hydra > Hydra vulgaris. The sequence continues at coordinate 63,475,043 of NC_088922.1, read as the reverse complement.
TGATTCAACAGCATCAATCATGTAACATTTATTAATTCTTTAAAACAATTCTAATAAAGAAAATATTTTTCAAATAGGAAAGATGATACAAAAGTTAAAAAAGTTATGAAGTTCAAGAACCATTAATAAATAAGAACCATTTGTAAACAATTTATAAATATTCATAAATACATAAATACATACATATATACATACATCTATACATACATACATACATATATACATAAATACATACATACATACATACATACATACATACATACATACATACATACATACATAAATACATATTTGAATATATTTTATTCAAACATGTAATAAAAGTTTGAGAAAAAACTAAATAAACATTAAAAAACAAAATAATAACAATTAACTAGACAGAAAATAAAGTTAAAAAAAAAACTTAATAAACTAAAACTCTAAAATAATAAAAATAAAACTTAACTAAAATATAACTCAATAAGAAAAAAATTTTGAACTACGCTTGTGGTTTGCCTTTGGAATAAGTAACTTTAAAACTTTGACCTTTTTCCATGATTTAATATTACACAAAATTTTTTTAAAATAAAGTAACAAATTACTTTTGATCAATGTTTATTATTAGATCAAAATGTTTACTTAAATTATCAAAGAACAGAATATATAAAACTTGTTTATTTAAAAAGTGTCTTTTAATGATAAATAAATTTGATATTTCAAAATAACTTCTAATTGTTATTTTGAAATATCAAATTTAAAACCCTTAAGTTTTAAATAAATTATTTCTAATGATCATTTATATTATAACACAATTTATATATTTTATCAAAGAGTGTTTTATATAATTTTTCTAAAAAATTTCCAACAAAATACACGCTAGGTAAATAACACATTAAATAAATAACAATAAATCCTTTTTTAAACTCATATTATGCTTTATTGACAACATTGTTTAATAAACAAAGTTTTTTCTTGATGAAAAAACATTTCTGAAAAATTAGTAAAAAAACTTTTATTTAATAAGCACTTCTTTGTAGTAATATAACAAAAGAAAAAAAATGATCAAACCTTTGTGTTTATAACTGCGTATGAAATAAATAACTTTGACAATTTCTAAATTATTTATAGTACTTTAAGTGCTTTCGTCTAATTTTATTTTTTTAATTTTAGTTCTTTTAGTTTATTTTTTATTATTTTTTAAATACTTTTTTAAATGTCTTTTCTTTTTTTAGTAGATTTCTTTTTTTTCCCCCTTTAGTTTAGCTTTCAGTGCATTTTAAAAAACCTTTTTTCTTTTTTAAGCTTTCATTTTTCAGTCTTTAGTATTTCATCTTGTTTCTCTGCGCAGCGGCCTTGTTCGTCAAGGTTCGTGTTTCGGAGTTATAGAGTTGAGAAAGGGTTATAACCACTATTAAGTAGCCTCCTCATCTGTAGTGGCTTTATCGGCCTTGAGGAGGTGAATAACAAAAAAAAAAAAAAAATCTGAAAAAGGATTAAAATGTTAAAACATGCAAACAGCTGTGATAAAGTTGTTAAAAAAAATTATTTTATGCTTGAACTAAAAAAGCAAGCAACTGCACTTATATATATTAAGCCTTGGAATTAGGAAAAATGAGGTAGGCAATAATTTGCTGACCCCAATCTTTTAGAGGTCAACAGCAGGGCAGCGAAAAAGTTTGATACAAAGGTCTTACCATAAAACATAGAAACAAGGTTGGCAATTTTTTGCTGACCTCAAACACTTTAAGGTCGGCAGTTAGGTCAATCCTAATTCTGAGGGTTGATATATATATATATATATATATATATATATATATATATATATATATATATATATATATATATATATATATATATATATTTTGTCAATTATTTTTACTTTTGTTGTAACAAATATATACTACTACTACTACTACTACTACTACTACTACTACTACTACTACTACTACTACTACTACTACTACTACTACTACTACTATATATTATAAGCATTAAAACATCATATACAGTATAATACTATTTACTTTCTTTTTTTACGTGATATTTAGCTCATATTGTGAGAGCCATTATCAAACTAATGAAAACATTAAAAAAACCTTTTAAAAAAAATTATAATAAATGTAACATTGATATCATTGCAATGTCAGATATTCAACATTTTTTAATTTTAAAAAAAGTGGTTTCCAATGGTGAGTCGTCATGAAATTGTCATTGTCATGATTTAAATCCTTTTCTTTAGATTTTGAACATTGTATTTCATTGCCTCACAAATTTTTCTTGTGTAATAGCAGAGAGCGTTTTAGAGTTCTCCCAGTTTACTCTATCATTACAATGGTGAGAATGATCTACTATTCCAGATGTATCTCAGTTGGCTTTTGTAACATTATTTTTATGTTCTTGAATTCGTGCAAAAATCTTTTTTCTTGTTTCACCAATATAACATGCACCACATGTGCAATCAAGTTGGTACATTCCTGAATGACTATTCGGAGACAGTTTAGACTTGTTACGTCAAAGTATATTTATTAAAGGATTACCAAAACAGAAGATTGTTTTAACGCCAACTTTACAAAATTTACTTCTGAGAACAAGGCATAATTTTGGGACCCATGATAAAATAACTAGATTTTTAATATCAACTTTTTGAGAATAAGATGGATTTGTGGAGTATTTATAATTTTTAGCAATATTCAAATATTGTTTATAGGAATGTCCATTTTCAGTAAAAATCTTAATAAGAAAATTAATTTCATCTTGAATGTATTTTCTAAACAAATTTTGTATGCTCTAGCTAAAAAACCTTTAAAAATACCAACTGCAATACTCGGTGAAATAGATGATTTTGGTTTTATAAATACGCTTGTAATTGCATCTTTACAGTGTCAGGGGCTATTCTCAGGGTGTAAAATAGCCCTGTGGGGTCCCATCAAACACAGTACTTCCAAATGCTCATAAAATCAAAATTCCCAATTTAAAGTTAAAAAAATTCCATTCTCAAAATAAATTTGCCAAATTTATGTTTAATAATAATTCTAAAAATTATTGAAAATTAATTATTACTAAATACTAATAGAAAAATGGCATAAAAATTCTATTTTATTAAATGTGTGAAACTTGAAATAAAACTGCTGTTATTGGTATAACTATGCAATTGTATAACTGAGAAAATGTATCTTGAAAAATTGGAATTTTCTTAGCGATTTTAGGGATTTTCTCTGCAACTTGCTTGTAAAATTCACTTCTCAATGTTGGCAAATTATTTGGGTTGCCTTCTGACATCAGCTAATATTGAATAAAAAAATTAGCAAGAAATAAAATGCAATCTAAAAAATTAACAAATTTATTTGATTCAAAAAAGTTTATTCAAAATATTGAGAGGCCGTTTATATTAGGGTAAGTTCTTAGTTATTGTTTTTTGTTTAATCTTTTTTTACTTATTGGGATCAACTATAATCTTTTTTTACTTATTTACTATCATTTCTCTACTAATATTCTTAAAAAGCCACCTCTGAAATATATGTTAAATACAAAAAAAATTTAATGATTATTACAAACTGGTACTACAAATTTATTTAACAACTTGAAATTCATTAAATTTATTTAATGACTCGGTGTAGTTAAGGGGATTTATAGATTATTCGAATTCTTTTATTTTAAGATTTCAAAAATCGCCCAATACATTTAAAAGAAGTTCAAAACGTTTAAGATGTCCTTTTTTACATCCTGTGCCCACTGGGTTGGAATTAGCATGATTTTGTCAGCGTATTATATCCAAAAATGTTATAATTTTTTTGCTTCAAGTTTTTAAAATGTTTTAAGAAACTTTTCTCTTTTTTTGTATAATTTTCAAAACTTATCTATTACTCCTTTTGTGAATCTAAAGAACACCATTTTTGAGTCTTTAGATCAATTCTGCTCAATAGCCTTAACTTAACTTTAATGAAAAAGTGCCTTTAATTACTATAGATCCTAGTTCAAGAAAGAGTTTACAATTACAAAAAGTTGCCAATAAATGATCAGGACAGATCATATTATTTAACTATAATGTTCATTTCACCTAAACAACGTATTTATTTAAAATCTTATATTATTTAGAGAAGAAATCGTGATTTTAGGAAAAAAAATTAAAAAAAAAAAAAACCTTCTGTTTTTTTTTTTTAAAATACAAACATTCTTATTTTGTGTATAAACTGCATAAATTTAATTTTTTTCGGTCATAATAACATTTTATGAAAATGAATGAAATAAATATTTGTGGTTGCTTTTGTTGAGACTTTGTAATTGTAACTTTACTTGACTTTACTTTGCAATTTATTTATAAAGATAATTAATATTAATTATTAAATGAGAAACTCACAATAAATGTAAAATATGAATCTTCAGAGCTTGTGTTTACTATTTTCAAAACCTTTTCTTTTTTTCTATTTTAAAAAAAATTTTTTTTGATGATAAAATTTATTACATTACAAAGGAAATTCCCAATTTCGTCAAAACGCTGTATCAAATTCATTCCTGGTTAACACCCTGATTCTAGACCATTTTCAACAGCAACAATCATATTTGGGCGCCGCCCAAATTAAAATTTGAGGACTTCTTTTTTTTAAATGTTTTTTACGGTGAATAGTTTTTTCACGAAAAAAACGTTGATTTTCTGCTAAATTTCTCCGGGACAGGGGGGGGGGAGTGATTATTTGGAATAGAAATATCTAAAAAATTTAATTGGTATTGAGCATCTTTGTATTCGCATGTATATTGGATAGATTTATCTTGTGAATTTAAAAGTATGTATATATAAAAGTATGTATGTATGTTTAACTGTAATGCTGAATGGTTTTTAATAGCTACAAGACACAGTAATTCTGCTTGCAATATTGTTGTAATTGCAATGGTAGCACAGTTAAACAAACAACTGCACAAGCCAGTTTAAAAAGGACAGTGACCGGACAGACTTTAGATGCAGATGAGATGTTAGAATTTTGTGAAACCAATATAAAAACATTTAATTTATGATTAACAAAACAGAAATAATGAAGTTTGATCATTACAATCAAGGTTTATTAAGTATGTTAATTTAGCAAATCATGTAGTATTTGCAAAATTAACATACTAGTAATTACGCCTACATTTTGAATTCAAATAGTAATGGTCTATGTGCACTATAATTTGTTATATAGACAATAACTATTCAAATACAAAACGCAAGCATTTAATAAACATATTTACTAGAGATGTAACAAATAATGATTTTACTGAATAACAAATATTTGGCTAGGCGCTCAGCCAAATATTCTGACTCTTTTCATTTGATAACATTGTAAGCACATGCATAGGAATGCAATTATTATATGATTTAACAGCATCATAGTGACCGGGGTTGATATTCAACCGGGGCCGGGTTTGATAAAATATAGCTGGGGTCGGGGCTGGGTTTGTGACCGAGGTTGCATAAACATTTAAACATCCTTAAGTGTATTTTTTATATTCAAAATTCATGTTATATTTTGTATATATATGCATATATAAACATCAGTATGATTAACACAATTATCATAATCATCATTATTATCATGATGATGATGATGATTTTCATCATGATCATGATCATGATCATTATTATCATCATCATCATCATTAAGATCATCATCATCATCATTATTATAATCATCATCATGATCATGAACATCATCATCTAAAGCATAAAATAGGAAGGCTAAAGCCTGATAACGATGATCATGATCATCATCATGATTTAATTTTTTGTCTTGCTAGAGTCACACCACACATCCATTTGAACATCTTCTCTTTCAGCAAATACTAATCCATACAAATACTAAAGTTTATATAACAACAAAAGGATATTTTATGCCAGCATCTAAATAAATAGCAAACATATATCTTTATATCCATAACATGTATGCATAAAATGTATCTTGGAAGCTTTTAATCCTTCTGGAATAAAAGTTTGGAAGGTTTTATTCCTTCTCTTCAATTTGAAGTCAAGCCTTATTCTACTCCATATTTTTCACCATCTCGAGCAGTTGCTTTATTAAACATTAATCATTTTTTTCATCTTTTTTACAAAAACATCTCTCCTAAGAACAAATGTTCTTTTATTATTCCAAGAAGCCAATGTAAAAAGGTCCTGTCTGATGTTAAGCTTTGTTATTCTCAGTTTACTAAATCTAGTATCTTATCTCAGATGTTAGGTTCTAGAGACCTTAGGTTAGTCTTCAAAAGTCTTATTATCTAAAGTAAGTCTAACATTTAATCTCTAATTCATGGGTCTGATTATTTTACTTCTATCCCAGATTAAAGTAAAGTTATTTGCAAAGAAACCTTACTCTATTTGACTCTTGAATATAATGACCATACTCTTCCTGACCGTTAAACAAATTAACTGATTGTTAAACATCCAAATCACTCTGGCTTGCAATACTAAAATTGATTTTCAATTAAACACTTCTACAGTTTGTGTTCCAGACAAGATTTCCATCATTGTCTTAAAAAAGTGTTCTCCAGAACTCTATTCAATTTTTGCTAAATTTTTAAAAAGTGCTAAATAAGTGGTACCAATTTTTCAAAACTCTTGAAAACACTTCGACTGCTCCAACCGTCCTGCAACTGGTCTCTGTCCAACTGGTCTCTAATGGTCTTCGCTCTGTTATTAGTTTCTCTATATAAAAGTTTTGAGGTTATTAAATTATTTCTTTCTAACTGCAGTATTGAATTTATTCTTAAAGGCCTACACTCTTCTTTATTTCAAGTAACTTTAAGGGTACCACAAGGTTCTAGCTTTGCGCCTGTATTGCTTCTTATCTACAATATTGATCTTTATGAAAAATTTATTTTATCTAAAGTTGCTCTATTTGCCGACAACTCAACTTTATACTTTTGTCCTTGGAGGTGTGTGTACCTTGCAGGCATGTTATTTGTGCTGCCATCTTGAGTGATGAATTCAAACTGAAATTTTAGTTGCATGTATTGACTATTAAAGGCTCATAATAAGTTGTTTTACTTATTATGAGCCTTTATTTTTATTGCAACACATTTGTTGTTGCAATAAAAATAAAAGTTTGTTTCTGTTACTAAAATAATAAAAAAGTAACTTTTTTATGGCATATTTTATTTTTCTATAACTACATGTACAAACTTTATTTTAAAACTAATTATCAAAATTTGTAAAGCATAATTTCAGCTGCATTTATGTATGGTTGAAACTGCTTCACTCCTAACCTATAAACATATGGCAGCGATTTTGTAAAAGCTGTGGTAGCGGTGTACCTTGGAGGTAGCTAATGTTGTGTACCTTGTTGCTAATTGTTGAGCTAAAAGTTGAGGTAGCTAATGTTTGTACCTTGGTGGTAACACCAAGGTACAAACTTGCATGATTTTGTAAATACTATTATGAGTAATATTTGTTATGAAAAATTTTTTTAATGTAAAATGTTGTTATAGTTTATGATTTTTTTTTGCTTATTAAGAATTTCTTTAGTATAATATGATGTGTATTTCTTTGTTAAATTGTAATTATTTTTCGCAAATTGTTATTTTCTCTTAGATAATTTTCTTGAATTATTAAAGAGATTATAAAACTGTGTATGAGTTAAACAAATCAGACATGGTCTTTCAGTTGTCACATCTCTTTATGACACGAGGTTTAGCACAACAGCTGGAAAAACTATCAAATGATAGTTTTTCCAGCTATAGCATTAACTTTGATTACCTGAATGTAAAGTAAATATACTAAGTCAAAGTGAAAGACTTAAAATTACTAAACTTTAATGTAGACATTTGTTATTACTCCTATCTTAATAAACACTATTATTTATGTAAGTTTTTAATGCTTTTAAGTTTAATTTAGTTTAAATTTATAATCATATATAGCTATATAAATTAACATATAGTTTATAATAATCTAATTAGTTTAATTTATATAATCTTAAATATTAGCTATTATCCTATAAGTAAACATTATATAAAATTTTTACTATTTTGAGTACTTAATCTGTTAAAACAATAATACCTCTGAGGTACAACATACATACCTCCAAGGTACACCACCAGTGATATACCTTGACTTTAGCGTAAGCTTTTTTTTTTAAAATAAAAAAAGGGATGAAAAAATATTTCTGGATGTTTAATAAAAAAGCCTTGAGTAATAAATATCATCAAGTTAAAGAAAATATATTGTTACAGAACATATTGTATTTTTAATTTATTTTTAAGGTAAAAAAAAAAAAAAATTATTCCTGGCCTTAGTTCATTCGCATTTGGAATATTCAGTTTGTCTATCTATCTAGAAACCATCTAGGCAATTAAATATAAACTAGTGTCCAACAGTCTTGAACAAGTAGCAGTAAATGCAGTCAGTATAACCAATTCAAAAATATGAACTATTTAATCACAAAATTTTATTTAACTATTATGTTTGTTTGTAACAACTGTTACAGTTTCTAACTCTGCATAGTTTAGACTCATAAATCTTGAATGAGTGCACCATTTTATTATATTATTTATAATTAAGAATAAATGTAAAACTGAATGCTAGCTAAGTGTTGCACAAATACATGAAACAACATATGTTGCAACATTAAAGACACCTGTTCATCTCTGAAGTCCTAGCCAACTTGGATAACCATTTCAAAAAAAAATTTATTTTCAAATAACTGTTTTTATCTTACGGCAGGTTTTTACATGTTGTAATGCACTGTGACATACTTTGACAAATTTTAAATATTTAGAAAATTCTAAAAAATATTGAAGAACTGTGAAAGCTTGATTTTAAATACAATAAAAATATCTTTTTTTTCATGTTTCTTTATGTTTTGTTTTTTTTATTGCTTGTCTTTAAAATAATTCAAAATTTTTTTTAAGGATTCTTTTCAACAGATTTTTTTTACAAAATTTTGATACAATATCGTAACAAGTTGAGCATTATAGGCACTACAATATTAAAAATTAATATTTAATTTAAATAGATGTTGATTTTATTTCATTTTTAATAACTAGAGTACTCATTTTACTTTGATTTTTAAATTAGTAGTAAATTATTATGATTTTTTTTACCTAAATCATTTTCATCTGCCGTGTTTTGACAACTTGACAAACAACATTTCTTGGTTTTCATATGAGCATCACAAAGAGTATGATGTTTAGAGCTTACATTAGATTCACATCCAGCAAAACAACAAAAAACTTTTGTGCGATCAAAATCTAACTCATCATTTTTATTCAAGTTTCTTAATTCAATCGTGTTCCGATCAATTGCACCACATAATAATTCATTATTTTCTTGAAACATTGTTCTTCTCGTTATTTAAGCAAGTTCGTTGTAATAGGATTTTAAAGCAGAATCAATATTTTGTAGATTATATATCTTCATAAAAAATCATAATAACAAATTTGCTTTATTTGCGCATCAACTCATAAGTTTTGCTAAGAATAGCGAAATTAATTGTATTTTAAGGTGGAAAAGTTTGAGGATTTTCCCTCTATACCTCATAATCTTTATGCTTGGTTTTGCTAAAGCGGTGCATATTAAAATCGGCTCGGACCTTTATAGATCCGTTCTACAAACCGATGGCATTTACGATTTGGATCTTGAGAGGTAGATTTACAATTAGGTGGGATAAAAAAGTTTTTAATTAGATCCCGGAAGGCACAAAACATTAAAATGTCTTGTGCCTTCTGGGATTGTTTTTCCATCATGGAAAAAAACCATACTCTGTGTACAATAAATAATTAAAAAACTAAATTAGGTGCAAACGATTCATCAAGCCAAATCAAAAGATATCAAATATATTCTGCATAAAGTTGTTACATCAATGTTATTTACAAATAGTAATAAGAACTAATATGAAATAAAAACCTGCAAAGTTTAATGATAATTAAATGATAAAAATAATAATTATAATACAAGTAGGTGCAAATAAAAAAAAGCACTAAAAATATGACTTTATTTGAATGCGTCTAAAGACACGTCACCCTGTGCCATGCCTACAGCCCTCTAAACCCCTCAATTGAGGGGGACCCAGCTCAATTTGAAATTTATGGTTTTTTAGTAAAAAGTAAAACAAGTGGAAAATTTTTACGAAATTAGGGCCCTACCCTTGGAATGGCACTGACGTCACCATATGTTAGTGTTTAACTAGCATATTGTAGAAAATTTCAAAATGTAGAGAAATTGACAATTGTGCCCCCCCCCTCTACTTCGTAACCCCTGTGTCGTCTGCCCTATAATTTTATTTGAACGTTGAACCGAAGTGAAGAAAGTACAATTTATTAAAAGTACCAGAAAATATTATTTCAATTACTTCATACTAAAAGTTAAGGTAAACTAGATTAAACTGATTGCTGCTACTATTCTTAATAAAATATTTATAGATCACAAGTAATGACTGGTGAAGCGAAATGCTAAGTTGTAAAAAATTTATTTCAAAATGATCCGGTAAAGATAAGAAAACTCCGGTAGTTAGCTAAAAATCCGACATAGATTCGGTTTCGTACACGTGACTCAACCATTGTGTTATAAAAACATTAGAAAAATCTTTTTCAAGTTACGTAAAAACAAATATTCACTCATAAATTTGAATTATTTGAAATTATATAGAGGGTATAAAAGCTTTTACGGCTAGGCTTTTTTATATTGCATTTCGCTGCTTGAGGTAAAGTTTAATAATAAGCATATCTTTTTATGATTAGGGATAAGAATACTAAATTAAAAAGTTTCGAATGATTTTATTTATCAATTTCATATTATTAGCAGAGTTTAAATATTTAACTGAAACATGTATTAATTTTAGGCGCTACTGCAGTTTCTCCCCCTGCCCCCCTTTTTTTTATTATTGCTGATTACGATAGAGAATTTTACGCTGATTAAGAATTGTCATAGGTCTGAAAATCAACAAAAAGTGCTCTAATTCGCTGTTGAAGTTTAAAAAATTACATTAAAAAACGTTAATATTCGCCTTTATTAAAAACGCTTAACTTTACACTTTGAAATCAATCGCTTAGAAAATCTTTTTTTAATTACGCAACCCGGTTTTTATTGTCATCAAAATTAAATTACATTTAAGTTAAATTAAATATTTTTAATAATATATTTTATATATTTTTAATTAATTTTTTAAAAATTAATTTAGGATTTTGCTTTTTAAATCTACATAAATCGACTGATTAATAGGGATTGGTGCAATTAAATGTACATACATCGACTGACAAATAGGGAAATAGGGATTGGCACAACCCCTGAAAAGATTGGCACATACATCGACTGACAAATAGGGATTGGCGCGATTAAACGTACATGATTTAGGACAGGATTTGGGCCAGAGATGAATCAGAAAATGATGCGCTCAGCAAATTTTTAACAGTTTCGCTTTACATTGTTGATAGAAACCAAGCGGTTTTAAATTCATTGTTGAAAAGGATTCAAATTATGAAAGTATGAAAAAAATGGCGAATATGAACGTTTTTTAGTGTAATGTTTTAAATCTTCAACAGCGAATTAGAGCACTTTCTGTTGATTTTCAGACCTATGTTTTTATACGATTCTAAATAAGCATAACATTCTCTATCATAATCAGCAATAAAAATAAAAAAAAATAAAAAAAATAAAATAAAAGGTGGTGGTAAAAAAGTTTGTCTTGTTTATTAAAATATTATAATACATAGATATATGTAACATACATTCATTATATTATTATGTAGGTATTATTTGATATCTTAGATGAAATTTTTAAACCAATTAAAAGCAAGAATGTTATGAGGTTATAAGAATCGTCTTTAGTATTTTAAAGGTGAAAAAATTATCAAAATTGAAAAAACCTATAAAAAGTTATGAGATTTTAAGTAATAAATATTTTTGATATATAGATTTTTGTTAAAGAAACTGCAGTCAAAACTTAGTTTTTCTTGACTTAAATTGTTATAACTTTGTGTATTTTTATCTAAATACCTATAACTTGACATCAAAAGATAGATGTAAGATAGGACTACAACTGTATTTTGTCCTCTAGTTGCCAGGCATATTGAAGTTGCTAGAGGGATCGAATTACCATCTTTATAATTTAAAAATAAATTTTTACCTAAAACTAATTTCTTTTACCTATATATATATTTAATTTTTATATACAAGAAGTTGTTTTTATTTTATTTTAGATCACCAGTACATATAAGAGGTCTATCTCAGAGTTAATGGGGGATGTGCCATGACCATGCCAGTTGTCATGACACCTTAAAATGATACATTGTGGTAATCTGTTAATATCTAAAAAATAAATAAAAAATTTTGGGTCACCTTTGATGTCTTTAAACCTCATTTTGTTCATAGCCAAATCAATTTTAACTGCTTTACAATAATTACCAAATAACTCACAACTTTTAGATTCTAGAGACTTTAATGCTGAATGACATAAAGTGGCAATTGTGTCAAAAGGGTGTAAATATCAATTTAGCATATTCAGATCTTTAACACGGGTTTCACAAGTTTTGAGTATTATAAGATAATTAACTGCCACTTTTTCTGATGTATTGCATATATTTGAGATAATTAAGCTACAACATTTCTCAAAAGAGAGCAAGGAAAATGTGAATAAAGTCAAGCCATACGATTCACTGCCTTACATATATGGTTTTCTTAATTATCAGCTGTCCCTTCAGAAAACTGTTCTAGAGCACTAATCTGACATTTATTCTTTAATGTAAAGTGTTCAGAGTTAATATGAACACCTTTTTGCATTGTGGCATCGAACCGGAGAGTAAAATTACTATTAATGATATGCTGCCAAGGTTTGATATGCTGCCGAGCTCACGAGTTATTTGCTCAACAGTACTAATTTGGGGAATATCCTAAAATTTTACACCAAAATATTGTATAATTTTCTCAATTAAGAATGGAATTTTACCTGTAGGGATATTAGACAATAACATGCTATAAATTATCATCCTAGTTTGTAATTGTTCTTATTGTCACCTAGCCTAATTGCAACTGTACAATTCTCCACCTGCATTTTCTAACCTAGCAATTTTATTTTCTAAAGTTGGAGTAATTTTTTCTTTTAATATTGGCCAAGCTTTTAAGTTCATCACATCGTCGTAATGTTGCTTTATCACATTGTCGTAATGTTATCACATCGTCGTAATGTTGCTTCTCTCTTTCTACAAATACTATAATGGGCACTGCTCTAAAGTTCTAGTGTCTCTTGTGCCATCTATTTAAATTCATTCTCGTGTTACTTGTCATTCAATTAAGTCTCATCCTTTTTATGTGACTGTTCCCAAGTGCTCCAAAAACTCTTATTCGTCTAGTTTTTTTCCTTGAACATCAGTTCTTTGGAATTCATTTCCTTCATCTTGCTTTCCTGATTCATATAATTTGCAATCCTTTAAGTCATCTGTCAATCGTTATCTTGCTCTACAATCTTCATCTTTTCTCTTCCAGTAACTTCCAACTTTAATTAGTGGTTGCTTGCAGCCTTGTTGGAAGCAAAGATGTTTAAAAAAAAAAAAAAAGTTTGGAATACAGTTTGTGAAAGATATGAGTTCACTACCCATTGGAGATATACATTGATATATTCTGATATCACAACTGAAGTACATGAAAGAGTGTCAACCCTAGTGTTGCGAGGGGTAAACTGTATGGACTGTGCCACTGTCAACACTGGTTTGTGGGAAGTAAAGGGATTATTACAAATGGAAGAAAAAAGTTTAGAGTTTCTTTTAAAGTTGACATCCCATTTTTTGGCTATGTTTACAAGATTTTTGATATTATTGGCAGTTATGTTGAAATACTCATAGACTTTTTCAACAGCTTTGGTGTGTAGTTCTCCATTGTTAATAAATACAAAAAGTATATGCTTGTTCCTACACTCTATACTTTTTTTTAGAAAACACTGTGAAGCTATCAACTAAGTATTTTTTGGCGGCTCCTTAAATGCAAATGACTTATTATTTTGGGGCATATAACCTATATATATAAAATAGTGGATAACTTCTTAGGTTTTAGGTAACTTATGTTTATCTAGAAAATGAAAACAGAAAATATGTTTTAAAAAAAAAGTAAAGATTAAATAATAAAAACAAAGTTAAATAAACTTGTCACAAAGTTGTCGGAAAATAAAAATTTAGGTACCAAAATTGCTTGTATAAATATATATCATTTAAGAAACATATTAAACATTTTTATTAAATTCAAAGCAAGTGTAGTTTTTTTTTAGGTTTGCCTTATTTGTATTTGTACAAATAGTTTTTTGCATCTGCCAAATTTTATTGAGATATATTTTTAACACATTGTGCTTATAAAAATATACTTGAGATTTTTATCATAGCAGAAGCCAGATCATTTTGCCGCCAAAATTTTATTGAAAGGCAGCTACCAATAGCTGTAGAAGAAAAGTAAGGCAAGAAAATTTATCAATACTTGACCAGCCTAACAACTTGTACAATTTTTCTTGAAGAACATTGTTGCTGTTTTTATTTGTTATTACTGATATGTATTTTGTATCATCTGCAAATATTTCATTTATAAAAGTTAAATAGAAGTAAACCAAGAACTTTAACTTGAGGTAGTCCAAATGTGATTTCCTCCCAAACTGAAACAGATTAACCCAAAGCAATTCTTTTTTTTACTATTACAGGGCTTGCGATGAAGAAAATCGTCAAGCGTGTTATATCGAGCTCGTAAAATTAGAATATGTTTTCATCGAGCGTGATTATGTGCGCTCGAGATAACGTCGGCGAGCGCGATCATGAAAATTGCTGAAGGCGATGCTCATAAAAAGCTTTTTATTTTTTATATCTTTTTATTTTTATATCTTTTTTATATCTTTTTATTTGTTACATAATTCTTTCGTCAAAAAATGTTTGAATTAGTATCACACTCATGAAACTACTTCAACGAAGTAGATTTTTAGATTGTCAGATCGCGATTTTATTTTTAACTATTTATGTTATAAAAAAATAATATCAAACAAAAACGCATTGATTTAGTATTAAAGTGTAATTTAGTGACTTAGTTTTGCTTCGTTGTTTTGATATATGTATTTTAAAATATTACGCTGTAAACTTAATTAACGGTTAATAGTTTTTATATTTCTTGATATTTTTTATTCAAATTAATTATTTAATTTTTTTCTAAAATTTCTTTTTTAAATTACGTTTTTTTTTATCTTAAAAAAATAACACAAGAATAATTTGAAATAATAATAAATAAGAATAATAACTTTCCATTTAATAAATGTTGACGTCGTTACTTTGTTTCCTTTTCGAATGTCCTTGATTGCGAACATTCTAAACAACGGAATCGTTTCAAATTTGAGTTTAAATAAATAAAAGTTAATAAAAAACCTATACTATGAACAAAAACTAATTTTAAAAATTACTCTATTATTATTATTTATTTTTATTATAAACGATGTGTGGAATATTACAAACAATAAATCAAATAAATCATATTTGATATTTTCACAAGATTAAAAATACTCTGCAGTTTCAATTTTCTTATAATGGTTTTCTAATTTTCTATTCTTATTTTATTTGCGCATTTTTGTATTCACATTGTGTTTCCACGTGAACATTCCATTATTGAAATTAGTGACTATTAACGACTTCAAATTGCTCATTCATTACGTTAGTGCAAAAGAGAACGACGTAGTGCTTTTTATATTTTATATTAGTGCTTTGATAATAGAATATCTTTAATAAAAGATCTTTTTTAAATATTTTATGAAAATAAAAAAATTATCCCGAACTATTGGACGAGCGTTATTTTAAACGTTATAAGCTGAACGAGCGTTGTTTATCGCGCATAGAACGTTTGAAAACACTGTTTACGGGCGCGTTTTACGAGCGGAGCGCGATCACGCTCGCTTCATCACAAGCCCTGCTATTAATTAGGAATAGCTTTTACTATTGTAGAATATAATAGTGGAAGCTGTAACCCTAAAGCTTGAAACAGAGTTTCAATAATAAAACCAAATCAACTCATGCTGTTCACTAGCTGTTAATTTGTTTTAAGTTAAATGGTTTATCATAACATTTCAAATAGTTTTCTCCATAATTTTGCATACTGTTAATGTCAATGATATTGGTTCATACTTAAAAAGATCTAACTTTTTCTTTCATAAACAATATAGTTATGTTTGCAATTAACCATTTGTTTGGTATAACACTACTAGGTCATCAATTTTCTGTGTTTTAATTAAATCTTTTATCACTATTTTGCTATTTAAAATATGCATAAAAAACACTTGAAAAATAATTGAAAAGTTTTTTGTAGTTTTCTTTAATTTATAATACTTTTATCTTCTTTTTTTGTTGTTGATTTTGTATCAATTTTTTTATTTATTATGAAAATATTCAAAACTTTGTGTGCATGTTTTGGATTTTAAAATTTGGTTTACCAATGGTAAATATTGTATTTTAAATATTTTATTTTTTTAAAATAATGATGATTTTATTTTTGTTTTTTTATTATTTTATACTGTATTTATATTCTGTTAAACAGGGCAACTTTGTTCAAATTTTGATAAAGAATATAACTTTTTTGACTAAAAGAAATATTTTCCCAAAACTATTCTGATATTAAAAGCTGTGCATAACTGGTGTTTTTTAATTAGTAAAATGGTGTATTCACTGTGTCTACCAAATCCAAGATTTTATAGAATTAATATGGCAGTCAAATTATCTGGCAATGGGGTAACTTTGGGGTAAAATGTGCTTTTAGCATAGGCTATAAATAAAGTGTTATTATCTATATTTAAATATAATTTAAATTTATAGTTGGCATTTATTTCATAAAAAGAACCTAAGATAAATTGACTTAAGGAAGGACAATAAAAAGAAATATAAAGCTTAAGTAATTTTGTCATATATGTATTTAATTTATCCTCATGATTTTAAAAATTTATTGATACTTATATATATTTTTTATTTTAGTTCACCTCCGCAAGGCCATTTATTTTTTGTTTATGGGAGTATATATACATTGACTAACTTGAATAGGTAGAACATGCAAGGGTGTATATTAGGGCTGTTCATGTGAACACAGGAAAAAAATTTTTTTCTCGGATTTGAATGCTTGAATGCATAGTTGTTTATTTTGTGCCATTTGACATAGTAATTGACTGTGGAAAAAATCTTTCCAATCAGATAATGTTTAGGGGGTGCTTAATGACCATAAAGTTTTACGAAAAACGTCAAAAACGTGTAAAAAGTTCCAAAGTTCCAAAAATTTCTAGAACCTGGTTAGTTAGATTTTTTCCACTGAAATATTGTCTGATTGCGTGCTATATAGATTAATTAAAGTGCAGCAGATTAACTGTCATCAGGGCACCAGACTAAAAAATGTCTGCTAGTGTTTAAAACAACTGTGTTTATATCATTTTGTTAAAATTTGTATTCATAATTTTAATACTATTATTTAACTCAATTTAGAATTTGTTCAAACAGAATAAAAAGGTTTACAAGTATAAATATTATTTTTATTTGGAATTTCAGTTTGACAACAAATGTATTAATATTTTGATAGTACCTAACCTTAGTAACCTATTACAGAAAACTAGCAT